>NC_088876.1:32902658-32925158 GCF_032884065.1 Artemia franciscana | reverse complement strand
GGCCTCTGCTTCTGCCAAAGAACCTCTTCCTGACTCAACATACAACAACATTTTTTTATTTTATATTTTAATATAAATTTAATCAATAAAATATTGTTTCTTTGTATTCTTGCAAACTGCTTGTTGTTCTTAGAGCTAGGGATAGTTCATAGGGACGGAGTACAAGATAGAGAAAATTAAAATAAATACATAACTATGTTTATCAAAACAATTTATGAAGAGCACTTAATATACACGAACAACTATTGTATACTTTTACCTTTAAGCATCCCCTTTTAAGAAGGGGATGCCATGAAGGAAAAGTGATATTGTGGTTATGTTTCAAAAACAGTTTCGATAGACCTATTTTGGGCCCGCCATTTTATATTTGCGGATTAATGCTAAACTTAAAAAATGTAGCTAGGACTTTTTTATATATAGAGTGAACCTGATAAAAGTAGGAAAGGGGATCTTGCTTGTCCAAAAACCCCATTGCCAGGGTTTACTGTATCTATATGCTTACTAATGGCGAAGTAATAATAATCATAAAATGACTAAAATAATTCATTCTTTCAAATATATTGACCATCGGGTAAAGAATAATTTCAATTGAAAATATATTGCGTATTCATTGAAGAGGCAATGCTACTAATTGTTTTGGGGAGTTAAATGAGGGTTCCACAACTCATATTAATGGCCTTTTCTTTTTGTGCTGGATTTCTTCATTCAATTTAGTCTGTTTGGTTTAAGATTGTTAACTTAGAGGATTCGACTTATGCCCGCTCTGGTCTCTAAAATTGTGTCTTCTTTCGCGAAAATGCATCGTTTTCATGCATTGAATTTTAAATCAAATAACAGTGTATACAGTACTTTTGCGTTGACGATAGCTTCTGGTCTATGGATGTGCATCCTAACCCCAAAAAACCTTTGGGCGTTTTCATGAGTATCTAGGCTTGTATGAGAAGCCTAGAGGAAACTTTTAAGAACCTAATAAAATTATTGAAGAAGAATTTTTATCGTCCTTCAAAAGAACTATGCAGTAAGGTCGTGGAAATATGGCATATATTTTATGACATTTTACAAAATGTTGAAGATTAGCAAAAAAATATATAAAACGCCTTTTAAACCGTCGATTGTTGAAAAGACGCTATACTTTTGACTGTGGGGGAGACCTGTACTTAACGCTTTCGGTCTCTAAAACTCATGAAAATTTGGTTATAATAGATTTTGAGTTGATTGTAAATCGAAAGTAACTCTAGAACAAAAGAGGTTATAGCATTAAGCGTTAATTATTTATAGCATAAGTGCAACAGCATTTTTCATAAGCTTGCTCTTTGGGAAACAAGTTCTTTCTGCTGTTGTAATTGAAATACCCTTTATAACAATTTTTTGGCCGATTCGAGATATAAGGCTCAACCCCTTCTCATAGATTGTTGGCAACAGTAGTATTTTTTTTAGTAATGACTTTAGTGGAATCAGGCTTTCTAAACATAGGAATTGATTATCCCTTGTGAGGTGTTTCTTTACCTACCGTAACGGTGATACTAGTATATAGCTAGTAAGAATGGTGGGTACTCAGAAGAACATCCATTGACATCCTGTTATATCTCTAGAAGCCGTATTATTAATCTTTTGGAGGAGTATAAACAGCTTTCTATGAGCTCTGCAGAACACGGGCATTCATTTTTGGGAACAAGCTTTGTGTAAAATTCGCAGAGAAGTATAATTGAGATGGATGGCATTGTGTCCATAGAAGGTATAATTTCACCATGCTTTCTTGCCCAGAAGGAACAAACCCATTCGAGAATATCTACCGCGTGAATGGATGGTGAAAATATATTTTTGAGGAGATGGGATTAATCAATATTCTTTATAGCTTTACCTCCAAAGATGAAACCAGGGTGTTGCACGATCTTCGACTGACTAACTGATTTTTTGTGTGTTCTCTCTGTCTTTGATTTTTGGAAACTGACCCTCTTGGCAATAGATCACTTTTCTGTCTCCACAAGATATACCTGTGGGTACCGGGAAATCTAGGTTGTGTCTCCATTTCTAAGGACATTTGTCAGTATCAGTAAAAAAGTATAGAGAATTCTTTACCTCAAAACAGCGTCGATCTGAAAACACTGTCAATTAGTCCAATCTGTTTTAATGTATTGCACCTTGCATACGGTAAAGCCCTGCTTGTCCATAAATGTGGTCATGATAAAAGTTGAAAAAATCAATAAGAAAGTGTTCTCCACTAATATTTAATATTTGCACCATAATGCATTTTAAATTACATAAGCCGATTTTTTTTCTGTTGACAAGATTATTACCTGCCCTTTAAATAAAAATGGTTAATGGCCTCTTTTGAATTATATTATTGAAAACAGGAAGTTTTGCATAAAAAGCAAAAAGTTCAAACCAAACGAGAACCAAAAAGTAAAATCCAAAAGATTTTGCATAAACTCTTAGTTTGAGCAAAATGATTTTGATAAATCAAGCAGAAATCCATAAGAGAAGGAAACTTAAAATGATGAAAAATGAAAAGTGTGAATGAAAGCAAGCTTAGAATGAACGTAAGTTGCCGTAAGTAAGGGTGGTGATGTCTAGTGCGGGCTAATCAACAAAAAACTTTAAAAAATCCTCAGAAAAACCGGTAATTTAAGGTATTACTTAAAGTTTATTTTAGCTCTTTGGATGCAAGTTTCGAGTAGGGACTATAAGAATGATTGATAAAATCCAGCAGATTAAATACGATTTTCCGTTTTACTCTGACACAATCTTCCTATATTAGCTGTCTTACAAAACAAAATTGAGTCTTCGTCAGTATGGATATATACACTGTCTGTGTCAACTAGAATTTCCCTGTGGACATTGAGATTGGCAAAGCCATTTAGCCTACTTTCAGACGTCACGTTTCTTAGGTATGTCTTGATTCTCCGAAGTGTAAAAGGAGCGCTCTGTTGTGCTGGTCGATACAGGTATAGTGATTAAAATATTAAGTAAGATATGGATGTTCGGAGAGATTGCTTTGCCACAAATATTTAGAAAATCAGTTGCATTGACATGGTGTGCCTTGTTCCGTTAGAGAAATTTTTGCCAAATTTTTCTTTCCGCCATCAAACGTTTAAGGTGTTGTTTTCCAAATCTTCTTCATAAATTTCGATCAACTTCAAAAATGGCTCTTTCATCTCTTTACTTTCTTCACTATTCTGTGGATAAGTGTGAAGCAAACAGTGAAACCCTTTTAAAATATTCTTGTGCTTTAAGAGACGTTCTTCTATAAAGTTTTATACTTTCAATCCAGAAGATAAATAAGTTAATTCTTTAAAATTGTTCTGTGCTTTCGGCTGAGACATTTCTTCTGTGTATCTGCCTGTCTACAATCCTTGTAACACTAATTGTAGTTCCATTCTTTTTGGCCAAATTTCCATTCAATTTGGCCAAAGAAAATAAAATCAGTGAAAAATAGAATGTTAAACTTTATTTATCCGTGGGGGGAGGGAAGGTGTCAGCACGCCATAAGTTGAACACCTTACGAATCGTGCATGTTGTTTCAATATCTTTGCGGGGTGTCCATATTGCTGATGGACAGGTTCTCTTTAGTAACAAACGTAGTGAGAGCCAATTCAAGTTTTGTTCCACTTTCTTTTTGTAGCTCTTTAATGTTAACAATGCTTGATATAGCAACAGGGCCCTTGACTGATACCTAGTGCTTTGCTCAATCTTTGACAAATTTTTTAAGGCCTACTACCGCTCTATCTTGATAGGTCCATAGAACTTGCTTGCTTTTTTTTTTTTTTTTTTTTTACTGAATTAAGTATTTAGAGTATACATTACAATATAATACTCTTCTGATCTTGTCAAGTGCCTGACAAAAGGCTCTTTAGAAGGGCAGTGCAGTAGACGTGAAACAAATATACCCTCATTCAAAATTTGATTCAATCCAAATTTCAATTTTCAACCCATCAACTAACAGTGGTCCCCCAATTACCTAAAAAATATTCACATAATACCAATCTATTAGCTTTATACAAGTTCATAATTTTTCCTTTTTCCATTTCAAACACCATAATTAGTTAAGGCCTTTTCATTGTAGTTGCCCTGAAAAATTAAAAAAGTACACCAGCTTTGCCTGAAAAACTTTATTAAAGACACGGCTGAATGTGAAAATTGCCTCTGCTTTTGAAATTTATTCTGCTTTTCAACTGGCTGCAAACTACCACGTTTTCTTATATTTTCTCATGCTGTCGATAAATGAGTTTCTTAAATTGAAATTGCTGGAACTCAAATAAGGAGAAATAATATGTAAAAATATCGTACAGATATGTAAGTTTCTGAACCGTCTCTATTTGACAATTTTAATTTTTAAAATTAAAAATTTTAAATAATAATTTTGCAAAAAAAAAAAAAATCTTATTTGAGCCATGATTTCAATGAGGCTTTTTCAGGAAAAGACCGCGCTTCTGATTTTTTTTTTTTTTCTTTCTTTTTTTTTTCTTAGAAACTAAGCGGATTTGAAAATTGTTTCCACTCAACCAATTTTGCCTAAGAAAGCTATAATAAAGAAAGGTCAGTACTTGGAATTCTATTTTTTTTTTTTTTTTGTTGTTGTTGTCCTGTTGCCTTGCATTGTCTTGCTTTGCCTGCTTGGTCTCCGAACTTATTTAAGAAAACGCTCTAGTATGTTACTTTAAAAATCTAACCCAAAATACTACTCGAACCTTATTAGAAACTATATAGGATTAATCAAAATATAGCTCATGCTTTGTATACAAAATATTTTGTTGCTAAACTCCAATTTAGCTCAGGTTCGTTTTGATGGAAATTGGCATTAGGGCATTGTCAATAGTCCTTATCGAATTTACTTGTTATGGCACTTGGTATTAACCAAGTGACATATAGCAATCGCCAATTCTGTCGGTCTGTCGGTCGGTCCCGGTTTTGCTACTTTAGGCACTTCCAGGTAAGCTAGGACGATGAAATTTGGCAAGTGTATCAGGGACTGAACCAGATTAAATTAGAAATAGTCGTTTTCCCAATTTGACCATCTGGGGGGGGGGGGGAGTGGGGGGCCGGTTAATCGCAAAAAATAGAAAAAATGAAGTATTTTTAACTTATGAGCGGGCGATTGGATCTTAATGAAAATTGATGTTTGGAATGATATTGTGTCTCAGAGCTCTTATTTTAAATCCTGACTGGATCTGATGACATTGGGGGGAGTTGGAGGGGGAAACCTTAAGTCCCGGTTTTGCTACTTTAGGCACTTCCAGGTAAGCTAGGACGATGAAATTTGGCAAGCGTATCAGGGACCGGACCAAATTAAATTAGGAATAGTCGTTTTCCCGATTTGACCATCTGGGGGGGGGGGAGTGGGGGGCCGGTTAATTCGGAAAAATAGAACGAATGAAGTATTTTTAACTTATGAGCGGGTGATTGGATCTTAATGAAATTTGATGTTTGGAATGATATTGTGTCTCGGAAATCTTATTATAAATCCCGAACGGATCTGATGACACTGGGGGGAGTTGGAGGGGGGAAACCTAAAATCTTGGAAAACACTTAGAGTTTAGGGACCGGGATGAAACTTGATGGGAAAAATAAGCACAAGTCCCAGAAACATGATTGACATAATCGGAACTGATTCGCTCTCTTTGGGGTAGTTGGGGGGGGGAGTAATTCTTAAAAATTAGAAAAAATGAGGTATTTTCAACTTACGAACGGGTGATCGGATCTCGATGAAATTTGATGTTTAGAAGGATATCGTGTCTTAGAGCTCTTATTTTAAATCCCGACCAGATCTCGTGACGGGGGCGGGGAGTTGGGAGGGGAAAACCTAAAACTTGGAAAACACTTAGAGTGGAAGGATCGGGATGAAACATGGTGGGAAAAATAAACACAAGTCCTAGATAGATGATTGACATAAACGGAACGGATCCGTTCTCTTTGGGGTAGCTGGGGGGGGGGGTAATTCTGAAAAATTAAAACAAATTAGGTATTTTTAACTTACGAACGGGTGATCGGATCTCAATGAAATTTGATATTTAGAAGGATATCGTGGTTCAGAGCTCTTATTTTAAACCCAACCGGATCTGGTGACATTGGGGGGGGGGAGTTGGGAGGGGGAAACCTAAAACTTGGAAAACACTTAGAGTGGAGGGATCGGGATGAAACTTGGTGGGAAAAAAACACGAGTCCTAGATACATGATTGACATAACCAGAACGGATCTAATCTCTTTAGGGTAGTTGGGGGGGGGGTTAATTCTGAAAAATTTGAAAAAATGAGGTATTTTTAACTTACGAACGGTTGATTGGATCTCCATGAAATTTGATATTTAGAAGGATATCGAGTCTCAAAGCTCTTATTTTAAATCCTGACCGGATCTGGTGACATTGGGGGAAGTTTGAGGTGGGGAAACCTAAAATGATGGAAAACGCTTAGTTTGGAGGGATTGGGATGAAACTTGGTTGGAAAAATAAGCAGAAGTCTTGTATACGTGATTTACATAATTGGAACGGATCCGCTCAATTGGGGGGGGGGGGTAATTCTGAAAAATAAGAAAAAATGACGTATTTTTAACTTACGAAGGAGTGATCGGATCTTCATTAAACTTCATTTTTAGAAGGACCTTGTAACTCAGATATCTTATTTTAAATCTCAACTGGATCAAGCGTAATTGGGGGGGGGGCAGTTGGGGGGACCGGAAATCTTAGAAAATACTTAAAGCGGTGAGATCAGGATGAAACTGGATGGGAAGAATAGAAACCTGTCTAAGATATTTGACTGACATAATTGGACTGGATCTGCTCTCTTTGGTGGAATTCGGGGGGGGGGGGGGTAATTTTGAAAATTGAGGTATTTGTAACTTACGAAAGGGTGACCAGATCTTAATGAAATTTGATATTTGGAAGGATCTTGTGCTTTAAAGTTCTAATTTCAAATTCCGACCAGATCCTGTGACATTCGGGGGAGCTGGAGGGGGAAACCGGAATTCTTGGAAAACATGAAAATTGGGGTATTTCTATCTTACGAATAGATGATCGGATCGTAATGAAATTTGATTTTTAGAAGGAATTCATGTCTCAGAGCTCTTATTTCAAATCCCGACCAGATCTTTTGACATTGGGGGGAGTCGGAGGGGGAAATCTTGGAAAAACACTTGGAGTGGAGGAATCCGGATGAAGCTTGGTGGATAGAATAAACAAATGTCCTTGATACGTGATTGACAGAATCGTACTGGATTCGCTCTCTTTGGGGGAGTTGGGGGGAGGGGTTCAGTGATTTGGCGAGTTCGGTGCTTCTGGACGTGCTAGGGCGATGAAAATTGGTAGGCGTGTCAGGGAGCTGCACAATTTGACTTGATAAAGTCTTTTTCCCAGATTCGACCATCTGCGGGGCAAAAGGGAGAGGAAAAATTAGAAAAAATTAGGTATTTATAAGTTACGAGTGGGTGATCGGATCTTAATGAATTTTGATAGTTAGAAGGACCTCTTATTTTCCTTTTTAAATCAATCTATTGATTCATAGAATTTTGTTAGAGCTCATACCATATGATCTCTTGGGTCTTAGCTCTTCTCGCCTCGTCACAAGTGCCATATGAGCTCTTAGCTCTTGTTTTTCAACCAAGTGACATATAGCGATAGCAAATTCTGTCGGTCTGTCTGTCTGTCCCGGTTTTGCTACTTTAGGCACTTTCAGGTAAGCTAGGACGATGAAATTTGGCAGGGGTATCAGGTACTGGAACAGGTTAAATTATAAATAATTATTTTCTCGATTTGACCATCTTGAGGGGGGGAGTGGGGGCCCGGTTAATTCGGAAAAAAATAGAAAAATGAAGTATTTTTAACTTACGAACGGGTGATGGGATCTTAACGAAATTTGATATTTGGAATGGTATTGTATCTCAAAGCTCTTGTTTCTGAAATAATTCGGTTAATTCGGAAAAAATAGAAAAAATGAAGTATATAAGGGAGTGGGAAATCAAACATGATGTATAAGCTTAAAGTTGGCAAAGTTAAAGGACGATTAAAGTTGGCAGGCCAGACCAGGACGAGACCAGATTAAATAGAAAGTTTCTTCCCCGATTTGACCATCTGCGGGGGGGGGGGATAGTCTTGGAAAACGCTTAGAATGGAGGGATCGAGATGAAACTTGATGTGAAGAATAAGAACAAGGTCTAGATACGTGATTGACATAACTGGATCGGATTCGCTCTCTTTGGGGGAGCTGGGGGGGATTTCTAGTGCTTTGACGAGTTCAGTGCTTCTGGACGTGCTAGGACAAAACAGAGTGATTTAAGCTACAAAATAACATACAGCTACCGTCATCAGTAGTAATTTTACTGATGACGATCGCTGTATATGTGACAGAAATATCTGGACTTTTTTTTTTTTTACTGTAGATGAATGGATTTATCCCCACTTAAAAATTTATTTGTTCGTCATAGAACGGCAGTGTGGTGTAAGACAAGAACACCTAATTTAAGGTATTACGTCAAAAATAGTCCAAGAACCTTTTGAATGTAAGACTAAGAAACTTTTCACATAATCTCTGTTAAAATTACGAATATTGGAAAAGAAAAAAAAGAAATTTTAATAATTAGCTTGTTTGTGACCCGTTTGTGACCATGCTTCTACTTGTGACCCATACACAAATACATACCAGAAAATATCTCCATTAATTTTACCTTTATCCTGTTTTTCAGGGAAGTTTTCCAAATACATTTAGATTCAAAAAGCTGATTTTATCTCCATCTCTATCTTTTATCTCCAATCGATTAACGTCCTTTTTCTTTTCTAGGTTGAAAATTAAGAAAGCTGAGCAGTAAATTTCGAAACTATCTGTGAGGTCTGTATACTGTTGCCGTCTTTTTGTGTGATAGCATTTATTTTCACAGAAAAAGGCGTTGCAGCAGACGTGGCCCATATAATTATAAAGTTTAAGTAAAAACCAAGGGTTCTCAACCTTAAGTAAACTTAGTATCTCCCCTTTTCATGTTTTAAAAGAAATGGAACCCTTAACATTTTCAAATCTATTATATTTTTTGCTCATCCCTTCCTAAGCGAGTTTACTGCTCATCTAAGCTCTTCTACTCCTTGTGTGGCCTCTCCTCCTCAGCCAAGGAGCCGCTTCCTGAGTCAAGAAACAAAAACAAAAGAATTACAGACACTTTATTTTCGTCATCTTAATAAAAATTGCTAGCTTGTTTAAGTGAAACTTTCTTATTTTGTTTTCTTATAGATTATCGTGTACTTGCTACTTGCCGATCCTAAAGAAAGGAATTATTTAAGGAACCCTGATAAAATGATTGAGTCAATTGAAAAGGCGATCTTGCTCTAAACCACAGTCCTTGACTGTTTTTTTTTTATAGAAAAAGAAATACCACATCTTTGCGCTAAATTAAACAATCAATCAATCATTTTATTAATACTAATTGAAAAATGATAAAATAGACCAATGTTTCCAATATAATTATTGAAGCAATCAATTGGTGAAGCGATTCTTTCAGTTTTAAGTTTGATAACTTAAAGGAGTAGCTTTTTGCTTCGAAAGTGAGTTCAAAGCCGGAAAATCGGTCACTTCTAATTGGAATATTTGTGGAAATCTAAGAATATTCTAAAACGTACTCTTGAATATTCCTAAAAAGAGACCATTAAAACAGGGTGTTGTTAAAAAATTGGCATCAAAAGAGTAAGATCATTTAATAGCTAAAAATAGTGTCAATCATTGCTAAAAATTGCTAAAAATAGCTAAAAATAGTGTCAATCAAACATGTATTATAGCATTAGTTAGCTCTACCAAATAGTAAAAAAGATGAGCAAATCATTTTTGGAAATATGAAGTAAGTCGGTAACTTGGTTGTAAGCCATCAGCCAGCAATGATGCATGTCCAAAATTGCCTGACGAAGCTGAAAACTTTGACTGTGAGAGAGGGGAGAGGGGTGTAATTATTACAGTACTAATTTTAGCATTATCAATAGCTGCAAAATTTTCTTTGTAATTTATATGAATTTATTTTATTTATTTCTTTAAGCCTTTTTTTTATTGACATTTTAAAAATTTATTAAAATTATAGCCATTTAATTTATAGCCATTTAATTGGCTATAAATTTTACTCACTTCAAAATTTTTTTTTGCGATCTTTGGCTTGCTGTAGTCCCTTATCAAAATACACATAAATACATTTTCAGTAGCCAGTTTTTTTTTAATATTTAGTTAATTACAGAAATAACTTGATGTAGAAATCTGGAGCAAGTGATTAAAGGGAAAAAAAATTTCCAAGCGAAATAAAACTAGTAGCTGGACATTTCTTTGTTACTCGCTTTTGTTTTTTACTCGTTGTGGCTGTCGTTTTTGCAAGCATTCTAACCGTAAGTTTTTAAAAAAGATGAGAGTGGAAAAAAAAAAATAGTGGAAAAAAAGATGAGAGTGGATAAAAAAGGGGAAGGGGTGTAATTATTACAGTACTAATTTTAGCATTATCAATAGCTGCAAAATTTTCTTTGTAATTTATATGAATTTGTTTTATTTATTTCTTTAAGCCTTTTTTTATTAACATTTTAAAAATTAGTTTCGGAATGGGTGATTTAATACAGAAGAGAACCCAATAAATTATATACAAGTGTTTTGGAGCAATAAGTATAAGAGTGTCCTTGGGAGGGGATATATTTTCATATGTAATATGTATGATTATTTGTTATAGGCAACAAAAAAGAATTTTTAACATTTTGGTACTTCGATGTTACATGGTCCATGACCCTCTCCTCCTGCAAGCATACATACCTGATTTAAAACAAATCGCCTTGAGACAATCGATTACACCACATAGACTAAATTAAAAGACTAGGTACACTTTAAATTAGCAAGGTCATCAAAATAGAAATGCTTTTTTGCCCGTTTAGCCCATCTTAGCTGGCTGAGAACAAGGATTTTTCTTGTATTTTCTTTTGGTCGTTTCAGGTTATGAAGTTTTTAGGACAATAAATTTTTGTCTATGTACCCACATTGAGCCAAATAAATGAATAAGCGAAGCTAATTAGTTAAATCTTACAAAGCTTTTCGTCTGAAAAAATTCAAACATAACAAATTTATTGATCCCCAAAGATGACAACTAACGATTGTAAAATTAACAGGCAAGGCCGTATCCAAGGTGGAGGGGGTACGGTTTCTGTGCACTGTACTCGTTCACAAAAGATTTTTTTTACAAGGGGAAACCGTTTCTTTCCCTTGGAAAACTGAATTTCACCAGCTCCATCTAAACTTCAGTGATCTGACCACTTGTGTTATTTTGGACACATTAAATGATAGAAAGTGTAAAGGAAGTGGCATACTATCAGGAATGAAAGTGCCTGCTCAAAGTTGAAAAGCCTACTTAGACCTGCCGAGGTTTTTCCACGCTAATCCAGGCCTTCTTAGCGAAGATTTGATTTTGACATGAAATACAACTACTGGTAACAACTCACTGCAGTACCAAGCCGCTCGAGGCCAACCCAGGCACGAACGCTCTTCTCCCATCCCAATTTATTCAAATCTTCCCTCTACACCCTCCCAGGTATTCCAAATTTCCTTTAAATCTTTCCTTACATCATCCCATCCCAATCGGGTACGACCTGTTTTTCGTTTGGCGCTAGACGGTTGGCCGACAAGTATTTAAAACTTGTCGACTTGAAATAATTTCAAACAAGAGCTAAGAGCTCATATGGCACTTGTGACGAGGCAAGAAGAGCCATGAGCTCTAGCAAAATTCTAAGAATCAATAGATTAATTTAAAAGGAAAATCAGAGGCTTAATGCCGGTTGGGATTTAAAATAAGAGCTCTGAGTCACGATGTCCTTCTTAATATCAAAATTCATTAGATCCGATCACCCACTCGTAAGTTATAAATACCTAATTTTTCCTCTCCCTTTAGCCCTCCAGATGGTCGAATCTAGGAAAACGACTTCATCAAGTCAATTTGTGCAGCTCCCTGACACGCCTACCAATTTTCATCGTCCTAGCATGTCCAGAAGCACCAAACTCGCCAAAGCACTGAACCCCTCCCCTAAAGAAAGTGAATCTAGTACGGTTACGTCAATCACGTATCTACGACATTTGCTTATTCTACCCACCAAGCTTCATCCCGATTCCTCCACTCTAAGCGTTTTCCAAGATTTCCAATTTCCCCCTCCAACTCACCCCAATGTCGACAGTTCTGGTCGGGATTTGAAATAAGAGCCCTGAGACATGAATTCCTTCTAAATATCAAATTTCATTAAGATCTGGTCACCCGTTCTTAAGTTAAAAATACCTCAATTTTCTAGATTTTCCAAATTACCCCCCCCCCCCCAACCCCCAAAGAGAACGGATCCGTTCCAGTTATGCCAATCGCGTATCTAGAACTTGTGCTTATTCTTCCCATCAAGTTTCATCTCGATATCTCCACTCTAAGTGTTTTCCAAGATTTCTGTTTCCCTCCTCCAACCCCCTATGTGCCTGGATCCAATTCGAGTCGAAAATGGAGCATCTGAAGCATAAAATCCTTCTATATATCAAGTCAAACAGTTCGTGGTAACGAACTGTAGTAAGGAGCGACCCGGCTCAATAGTAACCGAAACTCAAAAAAATGGAATTTTGATACCAATAGTTACATCAAAAGAATCGAATTTAAATGCTTCATCAAGAAATCATCAGGTATTTTACTGTTTTAAAAAGTTGAGAGAAAGAGTCAAACTTTAGCGTAGAGAGCGGGGCGTTGAGGACGGAACAGCTTCATACATATACGGAGTAATTTCTGTTCGTTTTAAGTTTTAATGTTGCTCCTTACTTTCAGTTACTTTCTATCAGAAATTTATTTTCTGATAGAAATCAGACTACTCCTCCGCTGAAAAATCCTTCCTCGCCAAGGATATATTCTATAAACAATTCAATCGTGGTGAAAATTTACCCTGGACAATTACCTTTAATATCTCCATGCGTAAAATTAAGTAGGTTATGAGATTGCAAGACATAAGAAGCAATTCCTATAGGAGTTCCTCCAAATTCTCGTAGTATAAAATATTCCCTGAGAAATTTCCCCCTGGAAACTTCCTTCCCCATGAAAAATTATCCTTGTTGGGGGGGGGGGGGTCAGTTTAATATTGGAGCATAATTTCCAATAACAAATACTATACATAAACAATAGGCGCTTTTATAACTTAAAGACTTTTCCCCAGGGGCTATGGGGAAGGGGGTTGTTAATATCTCCAAAAATATTTTTATTTGCCCTTTCAGCCATCTAATTTTGCTTACCTGCTCATAAGAGAGGGAGAGAGTCAGTTCAAGGTAGATTCAATGAAACCTGTACATAAAGCTTGACCTACAAAACGGACAAAACAGAGTGATTTAAGCTACATGTTAACATATACAGCGATCATCATCAGTAGATTTATTCTACTGATTATCGATAACTGACTCATCAGTAGTAATTCTACTGATGAAGATCGCTGTATATGCGATAGATGTATCTGGACTTTTTTTTTACTCTAAATAAATGGATTTATCCCCAATTGAAAATTTATTTGTTCGTCATAGAACGACAGTGTGATGTAAGACGAGAATACCCAATTTAAGGTGTTGCGTCAAAAATAGTCCATGAACCTTTTGAATGTAATACTAAAAAACTTTTCATATAATCTCAGTTAAAATTACCACCATTTAAACAGAAAAAAAAGAAATCTAAATAATTAGCCAACATTTTTGTTTGTGACCCGTTTTTGACCATACTTCTGTTTGTGACCCATATACAAATACCAGAAAATATCTCCATTTATTTTACCTTTATCATCATTTTCAGGGAAGTTTTCCAAATACATTTAGATTCAAAAAGCTGGTTTTATCTCCATCTCTATTTTCATCTCCAATCGATTAACGTCCTTCTTCTTTTCTAGGTTGAAAATAGGTTGAGCTGAGCAGTAAATTTCGAAACTAAATCTGTAAGGTCTGTATATCTGTTGCCGTCCTTTTGTGTGATAGCATTTATTTTCACAGAAAAAGGCGTTGCAGCAGACGTGGCCCCTTATAATTCTAAAGTTTAAATAAAAACCAAGGGTTCTCTACCTTAAGTAAAGTTAATTTTCTGTAAAACTTTTGTTTATTCTTTTTTATCTCCTCTTTTCATGTTTTAAAAGAAGTGAAACCCTTAACATTTTCAAATCTATTATATTATTTGCTCATCCCTTACTAAACGAATTTACTGCTCATCTAAGCTCTTCTACTCCTTGTGTGGCTTCTCCTCCTCAGCCAAGGAGCCGCTTCCTGATTCAAGAAACACCAACAAAAAGAATCACCGTCATTTTATTTTCTTCATCTGATTAAAAATTTAATTAAAAAAATATAAGCTTGTTTAAGTGAAACTTTCCTTTTTTTTATGATCACAGATTATCGTGTACTTGCTACTTGCCGATCCTAAAGAAAGGAATTATTTTAGGAACCCTGAAAAAATGATTGAGTCAATTGGAAAGATGATCTTGCTCAAGATCATAGTCCTGGAATGTTTTTTTTTTTTTTTTTTTTTTTTTTTACAAAAAGAAGAAAAAGAATAGCGCATCTGTGTTTTAAATTAATAGAATGGTAATTGAATAAATCAACTGGTGAAGTGATTCTTTCAGTTTCAAGTTTGATTAAGAGGAGCATTTCTTAATGTATTTTCTTAATTTTTATCTAACTTTATACCCACTTAGAGCCAAATAAATGAATAAGCGAAGCTAATTAGTTAAATTTTACAAAGCTTTTCTTCTGAAAAAATTCAAACGTTACAAATTTATTGATCCCCAAAGATGACAACTAAAGGTTATTAAATTGTCAGGCAAGGCGGAGGGGTACGGTTTCTGTGCACTGTACTCGTAGTTCACAAAATGTTTTTTTTTTTTTTTTTTTACAACGGGGAAACCCTTTCTTTTTCCCTTGGAAAACTGAAAATCACCAACGCCATCTAAACTTTGGTGATTGACCACTTGTCTTATTTTGGATACAAAATATATGACATCCTTCCATTCCAAACGGGTACGACTTGTTTTTCGTTTGGCGATAAACGGTTGGCCGACAAGGACTTAAAACTTTCTGACTTGAAATAATTTTGAAAAACAATGCCAATTAAATATTACTTACAGAGAAATTTCAGCTTTGATCCTGTGACACTACTAATTAGTTCAGTCAATTATCCAGCTGACTTTGATGTTTCAAGAAAACATAATAGTACCTTCCTGAAGCTCTACCAGAAACCTGTTAATAGCTGGGTAAAGAATAATGTTTTCTCCAACTATATGGTTGGCCCAATAAGCTGAGCCCTCATCATCAGTAACCAGTGTGTACAGGATTCATCCTTAATGCTTGCAAGAGTGATTTAAGGCAATCAAGTTAGTATATATTATTGCAAATAGCTTTACAATTTGTTTGCACGATATTTTAACATTATGCGGACAGTCTATAGTGGAAAAAAAAATTAAAGAATTTATATTCAAATTTTTGTTTTTAAAGTAATCATCATAAGACAAAAAAGAATTGAAAAAAATTCTTTTTTTTTTCAATCTCAAGTTTTTTCAAGGAGGTGCTAACATTAAGATTGCTTTTCCTGAATTGAAAGATTAAAGTAGTTTTGCAATTCTAATTTCATTACAGAGGTACTTCCAATTGCAGTTGTAGGATATTTCAATAATTCACAAGCTGGAACTTGGCATTATACGGAAAGTTTTTAAGATAAATAATCAAATATATAAAACAAAATGTAATATAATCAAACAAAACTATTCCTTAAATCGCTCAAATTGCTGAGGAAAGGGAGAAAAGTAACCATAAATACAAATAACCAAGATGTTTTTTTGGGCTGGGGTGGGGGTGTAAGATGTTGTAAGAGAGTTTTGCCAAGGGAAGCACTGGCTGGATAAAGAGAATCTGGAAACTATACGAGAAACAGTACAGAATGAAAAGTACGAAATGGATAGGCTACTGTCATCTATATTTTGAGATTGCAAAAACACATATCATTACGCAGATAGCATCAATGGCTGTTCTAGGCCTGGGTAGGGAGGAGTTTTTCTGATATCTGAAATTCAATTCTTTTGATTTTATACTTTAACAGTCCTATTAAGGTACTCAATTGACTAAAATTGCAGTAATTGAAATTTTTGAAGCTTCCCCCCCCAATTTAAGAGGCCTATGTATAACAAGAAAACATATAAATATGGAAACGAACGTTGGAAAATTAATCTAAATTAATTAAAAAACAACAAAACTTTCCATTTAAAATGCAGATAAAAGAAATACAGCTACATCTCAAAATGAACCACATGCCATGATTTCCTGCACTGCTGCCTTTAAAACTGATATTTAAATGTAATAAATACAAATTGCAATCGCAAAAGCCTTCCCTAGATAGCATGGTATGAAGGGGGGGGGGGGTCAAACAATTTTTTGTATATTTTTCTTGGGAGGGAATGCAGGCCAAATAAATCTACTGCAGTGAGATTTTTGGCCTCCCCCACCCCTCACAGAGCATCTTACATTCCTTATATGACTCACCCACCTTTTATACATTCTCGTATTTAAGTTTCAATGCAGTCCATCTCCAAATAATCCTGCATATAAGCCTGAGAAAGCGGATAAGATGTTACTAGTGAATCAATAGGAGGATTCACATAGTAATATTCTTATACTATGTAATATAGTAATATTCATAGTAATAGGATTACTTTCATGGGAGGGGGGTTGGTTTCCCTATAATTACTTTCAATTATTAAAAAGAACCCTAGCCCTATGTAATAATTCCACACTGTTTATCTTGGGCAGTATGATATCCCCTTGGGTAGTGTGGTTAACAGCTGAGCGGTGAAGCATGTTTGGAGACTATGGGTTCGCTTCTGTGGTAGAGAATCAGAATCTAAATCCTGGGGCTGAATATTAGATAACAAAAGGATTAAGTATTTCTCTATAGGTACTTATTCTACTTACAAACTTACACCCTCAATATAGCACTCCGGCATGTAAGTTTTCTATCCAAGGACAGTACAATTAAAACAGTCAATGCGATAGCCTCCAAACTAAGCGAAGCTCTGACTTGCATGCCAAGAAATTTTACGTGTTTTTTTCTAAGACTGTTGTGCCCATCTCAAGCTTTGTTCGTTGGGAGTCCGAAAGTAGCTGGTTGTCAGGTTGGCTTAGTTTAGTTCCTCAGAAGAAAATTACTTGCTACCTATTCTCTAAGACTTGATAAGGAGACAAAAGAACGATTTGAAACCTAGCGTTATCAGTTCAATACTAATAATAATGCATTTGTATCGACTTAGATCATTAGAATGTTATAATTTCTTTGGACCTATCTGTGAATGGTTTTATTTTTTGTGGAAGCGGTTCAGAAGCTGAAGATTACCGTATCTTAGAGTTAAAAAAAAAACTTGATTGCCCCCTACCTGTCCATGCTTCCAGAATTATTCCCCAAAATTTAGGACTAATGGCCCAAACAGTTTAAGAAATGAGTCACAAATGAAGTAACGAGTAGTAGCTGAAGTAGTGAGTCAAAACTTCAAGGAAAAACCACTCCAGAAACAATATTTAGGGGAGAGCCAGTGGTGGTTCTAGGCCTGGGTTAGAGACGGAAGCTGTCTTCCCCCATATATTTTTTCTGACATTAGGTTCTGTTGATTTTATATTTTTACAGGTGTAACTCCCTCCCCCAGATTATGAGGCCTAAAACTGTGTCTGGGATGTGCCTAGGGGAACGCCATCTTTGATGTTGAAGAGTCATGAAAATATCTATAAAATGGAAGTACACTTAAGATTTAACAATAAATTTACTTTTAATCTTCTTTTCTCGAAATATTGATAAATTGTGGTTTTTTAAGAATTTCTTGTATATGTTAAGCTGTGTTCCTATACTTAAATAAATAATTAGAACCCAAGACAACTTTTCTGAGAAATGTTTATTTAGGCATAGGCTTAGACCAATAATTCAAGTTAGTAATAAATCTTCTTTGCCCTTTTATTTATTTATTGTTTTGTTTTTTATTTACGTTTTTATTACTTTTGAAACTCAAATTTTGTGTGTTGACAAGTTCCACCAATCATTACCCCCCTCCTTCTACTGCCCAAAAATCATGCCTTAAGTATTTAAACCTCTTCCTCCTCCAAAACTAGATTTTTGACGATATGCAAGGGCCTCAAAAGGGATTCAGGCATCACACCTCTCTCAAGTTCTGAATGGCAGTGGGGCAATAGAGATCATGCCGCAATGGAGTGGTAGCGTATGTTATCTATGATGCTTTTAATTTCTCAACTGTGTGGCAATGGATGTCTAATTTAAGGGGCGTACCTAATGTTTGGATATGATGACAATAATTTCCCACAGCCAGGTATGTGCGAGCAGTATATTGGTAAATATTTAGATTTCAGAGAGACCACTCTCATCCTATTAAGATTTCTAATAACAGCAATAAAAGGTTGGTGCCGTTTTTTTTTTTTTTTTTGTTTCATACTTTTCTTACCTTTTCTTTATTTACGATTTTTTCTCTTTCATTTCCTTTTTTGTATTATCTTGTTTTCCTTTTATTTTTATTACAAAGTGAACGGCTTTGGCTGAGACAGATTGAAAACTCTGTAAGTAAACTTTCGCAATTTTTGGCAGAAGCGGGCACCAACTTAAAAAAGGAAGAAAAAAATGTATGAGAGGAATCGCCAAAATCCAGCTAAAAACGCATGGCACCAGGAAGTATAAGATGGTTTAGCTTTCCTTTGAAAAGAAAGTCGGCTTTAGGAACCAACACATTTTTATTTTTTAAGTTTTTACAGATGAAAGCGTTGTCAAACTCTTTGAGTTTGCTTTTCTGATTTTCCAAGTGTATAACTACCTTTAATCCCGAGTAATAAATAAGTGAAACCCGAAACGAACAGAAATTACAATAGATAGCCGAGTGAAACCCAAAACGATTCAAAATTAAAGGAGTAGGGCTGACATCCACCATGTCTTCTCAAAACCAGAATTTAATTTGCGCTTTACTAAAAATAAAACAAAGAACAAAGAACCGTGTATTGTCATTTGATATTCATATTCTGATATTTATTCCTTATAGACCTAAGACTTCTTCATTAATTAAGGTGAAAAGGTTTAAAATGTATTTTGTTTTAAGTAAAGGGTCAATTAAGTTCTGTTCTTGAGAAGAAGTGAGGGGTTTCAGCCCTACTCATGTTCATTTTTAGTTTAAGTTAATATTGTTATTTTCAGTTATTTTTTTTTAAGCTTATTTCTGATCGTTCTTAATCAGTAGTAGGAAATCCAGCTCTCTCTCCATGAAACATTTCTGTACTTGTAAATTATACGACATTCACTCAAATTTAAGCTGTGTAAAACTCGGGAACAAATTGATTTCTTCGTTACTTAAAAAAAACCTATATATTAGCAGGAGATGGGGGGGCTAAATCGTTCCCCCTATCCCTTAATTACAAATGTAAACTTATGTGTTCATAATTTTATTATTATAATTTATCATTTTATTTAATAAAAAAATATTTAAAATTATATAATCCCAATTATATATTTTCCATTTATTCTGTCACTTGTCTTTGTCTTTTCATACGCTATGCTGAAAGAAACTAATGAAGAAACCGGTTTGTTCTCGTGTTTTACAAAGCGTAAACTTGATTGAGTGACGGATAATTCACAAATAACAAAATCTTTTCCTCGTAAGAAAAAAAAAACTAAACTGAAATAAAATTCTCAAATTTGGAAAACTGTTTTCCATGGGGGGGGTGTATTTTCTGAGGAGAGGTATTATTTTACTTGGATATACTTTCATTGGGGGTATTTCCCAGGGGGGGAAGTAAATTCCAGCCGCCAGGGAATAGGCAACCCTTGCTTATAATACCTCATGTTTTCCGTATAATTTTTAAGTTTTTAAAATTCCCTCCTTTCAAATATTTGCCAACTCTTTGACAGAGCTCAGCCTGTGCGCTTTGTCATAGCTATGAAGTTGCTTATGCACGTAAAAGTAACTCTAAAGTATGATAAAGAACCACGTGAAAAATTAAATCGGCATAAAAGACCGAACCAAGACTCGCAAATAAAACGCAGTTAACTTGAAAAGTGAAACAAACGCGGCTTTGGTGTACTGTTACAATTTAATCACTCAGCAGCAATTAATTTTGAAGAAAAAATGGCGTGGTCGGGGCAGAAATTATCTTTTTAAATCACAAATAGTAAGTTGAATGTTTGTACTCTCTTGTATTTTAGAGTCTAGTATTTCTCGCCAGAGAAAGATGTGTTCAAGTTCATTTTTATAATATAATAAGTTACAAAATGTCCAGAGCCCGGCTGAGAAGACAAATTTATTGTCTTCTCAGACAATGAAAATAGAAAATCATCCTGAAATGAAACCGGTTCAGAAGGGAAAATCCTTAGGTGGCTAATTTAATTGGTTCTAAATAGACAACAGTGATGTCGGTTTAGCCAAACGCTCTTTAGAAATTGATGTTAAAACTTAGTTCTCCTGCTTGAAATGAAGGTAAAATTCTAGTTTATTGACTTTAGGTTATCTTGGAAATCGGTTAGGTTAGGGAAATGAAACTTTCAGGAATGGGTCTAAAGTATATGTTCCTGACCTTTGATGACCTTTAAAAATATGTGTGTCATAAAGTGAAACCTTGTAAAATAGATCTTCTGCTTGAATGAAGGGTAACTTTATAGCAAACAGTATAACTGGCTTTCATATAAAGTGAATATACCACCTGATGCCTTTTATATGCTCTTCATGAATATTATAATTGCTTCTATTGGAAATCCAGATTTAAGCATATTTTAACCTAAACTAACATTGTTATAAATAATTTTAGCACTGAGAAAATGTAGCATTATTTTTTTTATGGAAAAGATTGTGCTGATAAAAAGTAGTAATAATCTACAGAAAATGAACAATAAGTCCTGCTCTAATTGAAAATTAGTCATTTTCAAGAGCTCAAAAAGTGCTTAAATCTGAATTTCTTGTAGAAGCAATTATTACTTTTTTAAAGAGCATAATAAAAGGCATTGAGTGGTCTATTCACTTTATATGGAAGTCAGCTATACTGTTGGCTATAAATTTACTGAATGAAGCACAACAAAATTGTTTTCAGCCTCACAACTTTGCTCAGTCCCAATTTTTAAGGTTTTAAAGATGTGCAAATATATTTCCTAAATTTTGAAGGAAAAAACTTTGATTTGACTCAGAATTCAACTCAAATAACAGGAATTGCATTTTTGAGAACTACAGGCAGAGAAAAACCTACTGGTAACTGAAAGTTAAGATAAAATGTTATTTTGTCAAAATTTCAATTGGTATAGAATAGAAAGAAGGAGCAGAGGTGGGTACTTCAAAATACCTTCCTGGGATATACTTTAGACTGTAGACCCATCCTTGAAAATTTAATTTTCGTAACCAAACCCCATTCCAAGATAGCCTAAATTCAATAAGCTAGAATTTTTTCAAAATGAACATTAGGGTAGGACAACCAATACTGGGTTACTTGTATCATTCTGCCTATTCTGGGACAGAATCTTTGATTATTTGTTAACATGGTTTTAGTGTTATTTTTATCTTCACTTAATTTATTTTAACTTATTCTAGCTTAACAAATTTACAAATTGACTTATATTTGATAGAGATTTTTTTTTTCAAGACATTTGGTGATTTATATAGTAAAATTATAATAATTGTAAAAATTAGTCTTTTGCTTGTTAATTTCTCTTCTTACAGATGCAATAATATTTATATCCCTTATTAATTACTATTGAAATAAATATAAAATACAGGTGGCATCAAGTGAAAATTTTTCTTGAAAAGAGGCAGTTGGTCAAGTAAGTTTGGGAGTCATAGATCTAGACCTAAGTAAATAGCAACAAAGATCACACTGCTTTACCATCACAAACAGCTAAAACAAGAAGAACAATAGGGAATTTCTCAAGACTGATGGAAACAAGAAGAATGAATATTTTAGCCCTATGTCCAAAGGATGTATCATGTCTCAGGAATGCTTAAATATATAAGAAGAAAAAACTTACAGGATAATGTTTTTGTCTAAACTAAAAAAGTAAAATCTATTGTTGGTCAACTGCTCCCCCATAAGCAAGATGCAAACAGCAACTAAGACCACACTGCCTTTCCATCACAAACACCTGAAACAAGAAAAACAATTGGGAATTTCTCAAGACAATGGGAAACAAATTAGAATGAATATTTCAGCCCCATGTCCAAGGGCCATCCTCAGCAATACAGAAATATATAAGAAGAAAAAACTTAAATAGGATTAGCATGTGAATATCCTTATTGTTCTTCTTGTTATAGGTCTTTGTGATAGAAAGGTAGTGTGGTCTTCATTGTAATATACGTCTTGCTTATGTAGAGCAGTTGACCAATGATCTATTAATCCTATTGTGTTTTTTCTTGATCCTATTGTGTTTTTTATAGGATTCTAATCCTATTGTGTTTTTTCTTGATACAGTCCTATATTTTTGTATTGCTGAGGATAACCCTTGGACATAGGGCCAAAATATTTGTTC
>NC_088876.1:32892658-32897658 GCF_032884065.1 Artemia franciscana | reverse complement strand
AAAGGAGTATTTTTCCTCCAATTTTTTTCCTTTCCTCCCCCTCCCCCCCCCCGGTTTCGAATAATACCTTTGGTTAAATATTTTCATTGAAAATGGTTTTTCTGTCATTTTCATTGGAAAAGGAAAAAAAGATAAAGCTCCATTGGAAAGGGAAAGCTCCAAAGCTTGATTCAGTTTGTAAATCTGATTCGCAAAACTAAAGACGACTATGCTGATTATTTTATGTGGTTATCTTAATTGTATGAAGGTTGATATACCTAAACTGTGATTTTTGAGATTCGCATATCATGTTCGAAATTTACAACATGACATTCCCCGTTCAAAATGTCTCTTCTACTCCTATAGTCTTTTAGTTTTAATGATTCCATTCAAATTTTTCGCAAATTTCTGTATATTTTCTGCCCCTCACCCCCCTTAAACTCGCTGCTTATGTGTCTGGAAGTACAATAATGATCTGAACTTCTTTTATTTAAGATCAGAGCGATACAGGTAAGGAATTTCCAAAAAGAAAGGTCAAGTAATAAAATGGGATATGGCAAAAATGAGCTTTGTGGAGGTCGTTGTATAAATTCACAATTGTTAAAAAAAATTCAAATTCTCGTTTGACTTTAGTTAGTGGATTGAACTTAGATAAATGTCTTTATTTAGCTCTAAATGGGTACCAGGAGAAATCTGAGGAAGGTAAACAGGAAGGGTGTGCAAAAGCATAGGATGACTGGCCCTCATCCCCCCCATTGTACTTCCTGGCTGAAGGGCCTTGAGATGGAGATCAGCACCGCTGGTTTGGACCTTAAGGATCTATTGCCGCATCATTTACCTTTACCTTTTTAAATAAATGCCCTTTACCAATGAATTCGTCGTGAAAGTTTGAAACAAAAATGCATTTATTTATAGTTCTGTTTATAAGTTCTGGGTGTCTCAGGGGATTTTCTTTTGTATTGTTATTTCTGAAATCTCAAGCGATAATAATTATTTTGCGTTTATTTTGTGTTCTTCTGTCCGATTGTTTTATTCGAAAATTCTGATGCCAGCGTCCTGTGAAATCCCAGAACTGATCCTGAAGGAATAGACTAGTTGAGTAAGTTCAAAAGTAGCCTTTAACGTCCTGTCACAAGCCAATATGGGCAGACTTTGCACACCGGAGTCGATTGGTAAAATTTGTAAAGGAAATAAAATACAAAGACAATTTTGTCTTGTGAATAAAAATACAAAATTTTGAAGTTGAAAATATAAACATTATGTCATGAGTGGCAAAACGGGAGTGGGGTGAGGAAGAGGACATATACAACATATCAACGATGTACGGGGAAAAGTACTTCTATGCCTTTCTATGGAAAATTTTATTGGTGTAAAAAAAGGTTGTTTTTTTTGCTAAAGCAGAACAAGAGAGACGAGGTCGAAGTAAGTGTCATCCTGATCCGTCGACTCTAAGTGTTTTCCGAGATTTCGGTCCCCCTTGTCCCAACTCCCCCAATGACACTGGATCCAGTCGGTATTTAAAATAAGAGATCTGAGTTACGAGATCCTTCTAAATTTGAGATATCGTTAAAATCTGATCACTCCCCCAAAGAGAGCGAATCCGTTCTGGTTAAGTCAATTACGTATTTAGGACTTGTGCTTATTTTTCCCTCCAAGTTTAATCCGATCCTCTCTAAGTGTTTTCCAAGATTTTAGGTTTCCCCTTCCAACTCTCCCCAGTGTCACCAGATCCATTTAAGATCACCAGATCTTAAA
Source organism: Artemia franciscana (assembly GCF_032884065.1). Taxonomy (NCBI): domain Eukaryota; kingdom Metazoa; phylum Arthropoda; class Branchiopoda; order Anostraca; family Artemiidae; genus Artemia; species Artemia franciscana. Next base: position 32,895,924 of record NC_088876.1, on the reverse strand, counting down.
TAAGAGCTCTGAGAAACGATATCTTTCTAAATGTCAAATTTCATTAAGATCCGATCATGCGTTCGTAAGTTAAAAATACCTATTTTTTTCTAATTTTTCCAAATTAACCGTCCCCCCACTCCCCCCAGATGGAAGAATAAGCACAAGTCTTAGATACATGATTTACATAACCGGACTGAATCCACTCTCTTTGAGGGTGTTGGTTCGGAAACACCTAGACCAACAACACCTAGTTGGTGGGGGCGCTTCGCGCAACCCCCCCCCCCCCAAGCCCCCCCGCGCGCGTAAGTCGTTACGCGCCATATTAGTTACGTGCCATTGTAGTTGTGTCCCTATGTCCCACCTGTAAATATATATATATATATATATATATATATATATATATATATATATATATATATATATATATATATATATATATATATATATTCTTCAGGGTTGATTGTATTGATCCAATTGTCATATATGATCAGAAAGGAGCTCTTTCAAATGGAAAACAAAGGTTCTAGTGCCCTTTTTAAGTTACCAAAAAGATTAGAGGGCGCCTATTCCCCCCCCCCCCAAGCTCATATTCTCCCTAAGGACATCCAAGAACAAGGTACTGAGGAGCGGACGAACCTTCATATAAAAGTAAAGAGATTGAAAGATCTTATTCCAATTCTGGGGTATATATGATAAATTCTGTGGCGTTTTACAAACAAAAAGAGAATAAGCATTTTCAATAAAAAAAATTTTCCAACGCCAAAACACATATTAAAAGTGCTCTTTGACGTGTTATGGATAAGCTTAATCTTATGTACAAAACCATTTTAAAGATAAACTTATTAGTTGTTAATTAGACTCCGTTGAAAATGGTATCATTACAAGACTATACTTCTGCTTATCTTAATAAATAATAAACCAAAAAGATTTTGACACTCCTCCAAATGTTAAATGTAATTATTGATTTTTTTTTATTTTTTCTTCCTTTTTTTTTGTTTTCTTCTCCTTTTTTTGTTTTCTTCTCTTTTTTTTTTTTTTTTTTTTTTTGTTTAGTTATTTTTATAGAAGATAGTGTAACAGACAGACATAATACATGTTTATATATAAAATAATATAGAATATATGGATTATGTCTTATTTGAATGACTCTGGTGCCTGTCTGAATCCTAGGAGTTAATTCTTTACCATATGTTCGTCTTAATGTAGAATACTTCAGAGAATGAATCTATTATTCATTAATCATTAGTTAGAATGAATAAATTCATTAGCTAGAATGAATCTGTTATAAAGTGGTCGCAAAGGGATTAAAATAGAATTTAGTGCCATGTCAGGTTTTGTAATAAAAAGCGTGATAATAGTGAAGGTGAGGGGTTCTTTTGAAGGAAACATGAGAAAGAAATGACGCCATTCGATTCCCTATTACTCTTTTTCCAAAACATCATATTTGTTCTGTTATAAAAGCAAATCTTCTCTTCCCCCCTCCCACCTCGTAATAGTCCCTGTGGCTCTTTGGTTGATACAAAACTGCATAAAACACTACCAATGAAATTCATAGTATATTGTATGCAACAGGTTTCTAAAAATCAAACTTGTATCTTTTTTCAAACAGTTCGTGGTTACGAACTCTAGTAGGAGTAACCCGCCTCAATAGTAACTGAAACTGTAAAAAACGGTATTTTGATACCAATAGTTACATCAAAAGAATCGAATTTAAATGCTGATTTTAAACATAAGCTTCATCAAGAAATCATCAGGTTTTTTACTGTTTTAAAAAATTGAGAGAAAGAGTCAAACTTTAGCGTAGAGAGCGGGGCGTTGAGGACGGAACAGCTTCATTCATATACGGAGTAATTTCTGTTCGTTTTAAGTTTTAATGTTGCTCCTTACTTTCAGTTACTTTCTATCAGAAACTTATTTTCTGATAGAAATCAGACTACTCCTCCGCTGAAAAATCCTTCCTCGCCAAGGATATATTCTATAACAATTCAATCGTGGTGAAAATTTACCCTGGACAATTACCTTTAATATCTCCATGCGTAAAATTAAGTAGGTTATGAGATTGCAAGACATAAGAAGCATTTCCTATTGGAATTCCTCCAAATTCTCGTGGTATAAAATTTTCCCTGAGAAATTTCCCCCTGGAAACTTCCTTCCCCATGAAAAATTATCCTTGTTGGGGGGGGGGGGGTTAAGTTTAATATTGGAGCATAATTCCCAATAACAAATACTATACATAAACAATAGGCGCTTTTGTAACTTAAAGACTTTTCCCCAGGGGCTATGGGGAAGGGGGTTGTTAATATCTCCAAAAATATTTTTATTTGTCCTTTCAGACATCTAATTTTGCTTACCTGCTCATAGGAGAGGGAGAGAGTCAGTTAAAGGTAGATTCAATGAAACCTGTACATAAAGCTTGACCTACAAAACGGACAAAACAGAGTGATTTAAGCTACATGTTAACATATACAGCGATCATCATCAGTAGATTTATTCTACTGATTATCGATAACTGACTCATCAGTAGTAGTTCTACTGATGAAGATCGCTGTATATGCGATAGATGTATCTGGACTTTTTTTTTACTCTAAATGATATTACTCTAATTAATATCTATGTGTGTGTGTGTCTATGTGTGTGTGTGTCTATGTGTGTGTGTGTCTAATTTAAAAAAAAAAGGGAATAGTTGTTGGAAAAGTGGAAGTCATGGCCAATTGTAGAAAAAAGCCAAGACAGATTGTCCAGGTTAATTTTACCCGTTTGATGGCCGTTGTTATTGTCTCCCATTTATGCTCCGTGCAAATGTGTCCCTTCACAATGCCGAACTAGAGTCGTACCGGTTGGAGGTTCTCGCTGGGGAACAATCGCAGGTTGACTACAAGTTGACTTGCATGAAAATTTTTCTCTCATGCATATCACTCCACAATGCTGAACTAGAGTCCACCCTCTCATGCTAATTCACGGTGGGTTGGATTCAACCTGTTGGAGGGTGGAACCTGTTATTTCACGGTGGGTGAAGCAATATATTGACAAATTTGGCAATGAATATAAATGGAAATAAGAGTCCAATTCAAAGCCTACAAGGGCCTCCTGCAATCTGCCTCGACTCTTATGCAAGTGAACTTGCAATTATACACCAAGAGATTTGGGCCAGAAACAAAAAATTCAACTGTCTGTAATTGACTACAAAAAGTGCAGTGAACATGGGCTAGATGGGAACCCCATATGAGAATGAGTATATTGTTGGTATGTGTGAAGCGGATGGTTACTACCACTTGAGCAATGGT
>NC_088876.1:32872800-32892558 GCF_032884065.1 Artemia franciscana | reverse complement strand
AATATAGACAAATAATTCAGAGGCAACACCCAACACAAGGGCTCATCAGAAGAATACACTGGCCTATATAGGGTTTCGCCACTTTAAATTCTCTACCCAGAACAGTGTTGTGGCTACCACAGAATATCCATGGCATCCCCGTGTCAGGTATCACCCCCAAAATACATGCCTATGAAAAAAAAGCAAATGTAAAACAACCAAGTAAAACCAAAACAAGCTTATAATGTTAATATATCCCTCTTTTTAGCAAGAATAGGTAAACTAAATATTATAAATTTTACCAAATCACAAATATTAACACATTGCAAAAAACCTGAATGAACTAAACAATTATAGAATTCATCTTTACCATGTGGCTAATTTTTAAGAAAATTCGCTCAATTAGAAACAGAATTCAAAATAAATGGCGCTGTGACAACATTTCTAGAACCTCCGAAATTAGTTGAAAATTTCTTTAAGTATTTCTAGATAATTCTTTTGATATTTATTTAAAAGTTCGTTATAATGAAAACTAAATTTTTTAAATTGCCAAGTTAATTTATTTACAGAAAAACCTCTTGATATCAATTTTTGGCTTAAGATTTTACATCTATTTTTAAAATCAATATAATTACTACAAATCCTTGCATAACGAAGTAACTGTGAGAAAAACGCTGAATATGTGATATTTGAGTGTATATTACTTTCAGGGAATGGGAAACTAATCACTTCAAAATCAAAATCATCCGTTTTATTATACATTTTAAAACTTAATTTATTATTATCACAAATATTAATATTTAAATCTAAGAAATGATCTTCATGACCAGCGCCATGACTAGGCTCAAGAATAAGCTCTGATGGATATATATTTTTAGAAATAAAAATTAAATCCTTACAATTTAAGACCAAAATATCATCTAAATATCTTTTATTATTTGACAAAGCATGTTTTAAATTAATTGGGATATTCTTATCCATCATATATTTATATTCTAGTTGACTTAAAAACAAGTCAGCTATAAATGGGCTGGCATTCCCCCCCATGGGAATTCCCACAATTTGCTTGTACAAATCACCCCCAAATCTTATATAAGTATCGTATAAAACAAATTCTAATAACTCAAAAATCATATCCAAGCTGTTACATCTCAAGTTAACTGTAGTATTAAAGCAATTTGTCCATATAGCTTTTTTATTATAAGTGTCTATTTTTAAGAACCTCTTACTAGATAAGAGGAAAGATTTCTTGATAACCGTTTTTAAATTATCAGACCCTACGTTAAGTGATAAATTAGTATACATTGTCGCATAATCGAAAGACTCAATTCTTTTAGCTGAAACCATTGTTAAAGAATCTATCACCAGCAGTGAATTATTAACACTCCAATATGGATTAAAATTTGAAAATGTTTTAATACCAGAACAATAGGTTTTAAGTTTATTTACAATTTCCTATAAAATTAAAGAGAGGTCAGTAGCAGCAATGCGGGTTGGACATTTAGCTGCTCCAGCAATAAACCGTGGTTTAGGGGGATTCTTATGAAATTTTACAGTCCAATATAGGAAAGGGAACTTTTTATCATTGTCATTTATTTTGATATTAAAATTTTTAAAAAGTATTTCTTCAGTCTTTTCAGTTAAATTCTCATCCTCTATGTTTACCTTTTCGTAAACATTAGTTGTGCATAACTCCCTTTTTAAGATATCACAATAAAGCTTCTGACAAATTATGGCAAAATTATTATTAGCTTTATCCACTGGCACAATTACAAATTCATTCTTTAGATTAGCCATTGCTTGTTTAATCTTTGCATTATAAAATAATGATTTAGTGTTACTATTTTTTAAGTTAGAATATATTTTATTTCTTATTCTACTAATAATTAAATTCTTCCAACTTTGAAAACTCTCTTTATTTTTATTCTCTTTCTTACACCACTTATCAATAAATAAATCAAAATCATTTTCAAAGCCATCAAGAACACTCGATGGTTTCAGATGATGAGAAAGACGGAAATTAGCTCCTTTATTCATTATAATTTGAAGATCATCTTAATTTATTATTGACAAGTCCCCTGTTATAACATGTTTGTAAGTAGGATTTACAAATGGGCCAAGTTGCTTACAATTACAAACCGGTTTCCAATTTAGATCACTATCTAGTCTTTTTAGTATAAATTGCAATTAAAAATAATTTGCCCAATAGTTTTTGAAAATTTATAAGTTAAAACTGGACTATCATTATAATTCAAATTACTAGGAAGGGCCTGTTTCACATGCCGCTGATTTAAAATTTCTGGTAAATTAATATCTTCAATCTGCTTACAAGAAAAATTAATAGATAAATATATTCTGTTATCCTTATTACTAATCTTATCGAACTTTTTCTTTTTTGAAATAAATTTCGTTTTAGTTAGAATGCAAATTTTATCACATATTACTTTAAAATTATAATCAAGAGCTGTATTATTCTTAACAATCCAGAGAAGTTTGATTGAATTCCTCTTGGATAAATTATTTAGACATTTTATTACAGAAATCATACCCCTAGATTCAAGTAGCTGGCATAGATCTATAGAAAGCATATGTACATCTAATTCATTTTTTTATTATTTTTCCTATGTCCTCTCGATCGTTTTTTACGTTTAGTAGGACAAGTAAAAGAAGGATGGTCCAAAAAACCATCAATACATTTAACAACAACATGAGACATGTCACCATATTTTGCTACACGATCATTTAGCCCAAAAGGATAAGCTGTACCAAGAGTATGAATCCAGAAATCCTCCTGTTTACGTAGTCTATTATTCTTCTCTTCTTTATTTAAATATTCTAATTCTAAATTTTCAAAAATTTTGACAGTTATATCTGATATGGAATATTTACCATTATTACAACGTTGAACTAGATAGTTATTAGTTTTTTCATTATTAACTGTTGTCTTATGTCCAGAAAATCTTTTATATATATTATTAGTTGTTTCCCCCACATATTGTAGGCAGCATTTATTACATTCTAATAGGTAAATTACATTGGTTGTTCTACAATTAACATTACCACGTAACTTGCATGCAAAATTTTTATTATACAATGTACTCTTAACAGAAGTCCGTGGGACAAAATGATCTTGGCAAAGAAAACAACGGCTTTTACACTTACTAACTTTCAAAAAATCGTTCCGAGTTCCGAGGCTAATATTTGTGTTTTGTTGCATAAAAAGTTATTGAAAATAAATCCAAATAAACCAACATCCAAATCGAAATCCAACAATCAAAGTCCAAAAAACATGCCAAGGTCAATAGGTCAATAAATACATAAACAAAATCATGAAAAAAACATGAAATTTGTATAAGTGCCATCTCACCAATAATTAACAATATCAGGTTTAAAACCTGGACCAGGGTAAAGGTCTGTCAGGGAGAAAACTAAAAAAAATTTCTCCACCAGCACTGGATCCAACCTGGAATAATATCATGAAAAGAGAAATCACCAATGCAACAGCACAAACACAAAAAAAAGAGACAGAAGGAGAAAAGGAAGACTGTTTTCCTAAATTAGTGATTAATATAGACCAGCACTTGAATGAGGCCTTAGCCCTACTCATCCATACAATCAAATAGGTCAAACAGCACAGCCACACAAAATCAACCATAAAGAATAATCCATGGAAAGGCAGTCATGTCGTCAATAAGTATAAGTCGTCAATTACCAAACAATAGAAAAAATAAAATAGACAAATAATTCAGAGGCAACACCCAACACAAGGGCTCATCAGGAGAATACACTGGCCTATATAGGGTTTCGCCACTTTAAATTCTCTACCCAGCACAGTGTTGTGGCTACCACAGAATATCCATGGCATCCCCGTGTCAGGTATCACCCCCCAAAATACATGCCTATGAAAAAAAAGCTAATGTAAAACAACCAAGTAAAACCAAAACAAGCTTATAATGTTAATATATCCCTCTTTTTAGCAAGAATAGGTAAACTAAATATTATAAATTTTACCAAATCATAAATATTAACATATTGCAAAAAACCTGAATGAACTAAACAATTATAGAATTCATCTTTACCATGTGGCTAATTTTTAAAAAAATCTGCTCAATTAGAAACACAATTCAAAATAAATGGCGCTGCGACAACATTTCTCGAACCTCCAAAATTAGTTGAAAATTTCTTTAAGTATTTCTAGATAATTCTTTTGATGTTTATTTAAAAGTTTGTTATAATGTAAACTAAATTTTTTAAATTGCCAAATTAATTTATTTGCAGAAAAACCTCTTGATATCAATTTTTGGCTTAAGATTTTACATTTATTTTTAAAATTAATATAATTACTACAAATCCTTTATCATAGTGACAGTTTTACCATAGAAATCCTATAATTTGCTAGTCCTAAACTTTTCAATATCAGAATTAAAATTCTCAATTTGAACTGCTCATTCTCTTTATAGCTTAAATGGATGGAAGGATCAACAAGTTTGATTATAATTATCTGAAATAGTGCAGTTCTTACACACCGTCAAAGTCTAGACATATTTGGAATATTTCTTCACAATTGGGTCTTGTACGGATTGTTTCCAGGTAACATATATTTATAGATACATTCTTTCTCTCTAGGTAACTCTTAAGAAAATGGTCTATTGGCTCCCTTAGGAAACATTGGAGTAATTGAAGCTCAAGAATTTCGTCAAACCGAGCTTTTCTGCTTTCCTACTGGGGTTTGTCAGGAATGTACCGTGGCTACTGAACTATTTAATTATGTCTAGTAAATTATATGTTTTACTACGTGATGAGGAATACCGTTATTCAACAGAACATTTGCTTTATGTTTTGTTACAAAATTTTAGGCGATATTGAACTCGCTGAGGATTTGGCAATCATGACAAACACCCTCGAAGAATTTCAAGCATTGCTGGCAGTTATGAGAGAATAAGCTTGAAAGGTTGGATTCAATATCAACATGAGCGAAACAAAAAGCAGTCATGAAGAATTTCAATTACATCCTTCCTGTAACTCGTCCTACGAAGATGTAGATATTTAAGGGATCGTTCGGCTCAGTCTGACTCTATGGCAGAGAACCTTGGCGAGTTACCACCAACTTTTTGAGCATGCTGGATTTAGTTCAAATCAAAGGACCGAAAAACGGCATTATTACTTAATGCAATAAGAAACTATTTCATACAGGAGAGGTACTGCTGCTTCCTAAATGAAGCTAAAGTTTTTTTGTACTTTCAAAAGAGCGATTCTAATTAAACAGCCTTTGTGATTCAGGGATCATTCTTAAAGGATTAAAACAAATTTCGAAATTTAGCGTAGAGATCTAGGTGTTAATGAAGGGAAAAACCCACTCATTATTTTGATAATTTTGTTTAATTTAAGTTTTAATGTTGATTATCACTTTCAGTTGAAAAACTAATTTTTACATATTTAATTCATATTATATGTTAGAATGACTCATTTCACTCAATATTGTGTATTTTCAGTTTATACTTATTTATTTCTACATAATATTTTACAAGATATATTTTTACTCTATAGCTTGACCACGCCAATATTAAGACTTCCAATTTATTTAAAAATACTAATCTTTTTTCCTCTCTATTTTTACTCTTTAATTGTAAATGCAAATTTACACCCCCTTTAAGACTAAAACATAATTTGCACTTTTCCGAAAAGAAAGTATGTCTGAAATGTTTTCAATTTTGTGACTGTATTAAATAAACAAATTTTTAAAACTTTAAGGAACAAATATTAGCATATGTATAGGACAATTCAGGGGTTATTCAGAGGTTATTCTTAAAGAATTGGAACGAAATTTGAACTTTGGTGTAAAGAGCAAGGTATTGATGAGGAGACAAACGTATCATATACATTATAATTCCAATTCGTTTTAAGTTTTATTGTTGCTCCTTACTTTTGTTGAAACAAAAACAGTTTGTTTTGAAAATTAACATTTTTTATTTAATTGTTAACTCCTTTCACTCAATATTGATACTTTAGATAATGATGCTCATGATACTTTAGAAGAAGTTTTTTTAATCTATAGCATGACAAGCTCAATATTAAGATTTCCACTTTATTTAAAAATGCAAATTTCTTTCTCTCTCTATTTGTCTTAAGACTCGAGCCCATTTTCCCTATTTCTTTTTATTTCTATTATCTGTACCTTTTTTTAACTTCTGACAAACATCATCTTTGCCACTTTCAATAATTTTTGGTCTTTTGTTAAAAAATAATATTTTGTTGCACGTGGATATGAACATGAAACCTTTTGTTTTTACCTACTCTTTCTATAGTTTAGAAACCAGTTTTAATACAGTGTATAACTTTGAACATGAACATGATATCTTGAGATCGACCCAGTGATCCGAAAATAATGCGAGAGGTTTTTTTTCGAACGGAAACTAAAAGTTTTAGTGCCCTTTTAATTTGATAATATTCTAAATTTTAGGAGCCTATATAATACGTTTTCTATAACATATTTTACTCTTTACGTTCTAAAACTTTATTTTTAGGAACATAGCTTCCAAAATAGAATGTTAAACTTCCATTATTGGATCTGTTATTTGGGTACCCTTTTTAATTTTCAAAAATAGCGTCGTAAAATCTAGGAAGAGTTAAAAAATGGTGGGTAAAAATGAACTTTTTTACTATTAGGCATCCCCTACCCCAGCTAAACGATGAAAATAAAGACATAGTACTTGACACAGAAAGATTCATTCCTGTATATTATATTATCAAAAATAAAGAAGGTCTATACTTATAGTATCAATCAAACAGTTCGTGGTAACGAACTGTAGTAAGGAGCGACCCGGCTCAATAGTAAATGAAATTCTAAAAAACGAAATTTTGATGCTAAAATATACATCAAAAGAATCAGATTTTCATGCTGATTTTAAATGTATTAAATAAAAAAACAAGTTTTTTGAAATGAAAGTAAGGAGCGACATTTGAACTTAAAACGAACAGAAATTACTCCTTATATGAAAAGGGCTTTTCCTACGCGACACCCCGCTCTTTACGCTAAAATTTTTTGTTGTTTTAAAAAGTAGAGTTGCGAGAAAGAATCACACTTTAGCTCAAGGAGCGGGGTGTCGAGGAGGAAAGCCCCTTTCATATAAGGAGTAATCTCTGTTCGTTCTAAGTTCTAATGTCGCTCTTTACTTTCATTTCAAAAAACTTGATTTTTTTTATTTAATTTCTGAAAGTTTTTGAATTAATGCATGTCTGATTTTGACTCTCCGTACATAAATTATTAAAATGAAATTTGCATATTAATTCTTTTTTTGGCTAAATGGCTTTCTCTTAGTTTTGATCAGACGATTTTGAGAAATAAGGGGTGGGGAAGGAGGCCTAGTTGCCCTCCAATTTTTCGGTTACTTATAAAGGCAACTAGAAGTTTTAATTTTTAACGAACGTTCTTAATAGTAAAAAATATACGTAACTTAAGAATTAATATACGTAACAAACTTTTATATTCTTATATTTTTGATTATATATATGAGGGGGTTTGTCCCCTCGTTAATACCTCGCTCTTCACACTAAATCTTAAGTTTTGTCCCAATTCTTTAAGAATGACCCCTGAATCAGAAAGGCCGTAGAATAAACAGTTGAAATTACAAAAATAATTTAGCATAAAGAGCGAGGTATTTATCTCTTTCTAAATACCTCGCTCTTTATGCTAAAGTATTTTTAGAACCCCTCATATGCGTAATAATCTCTGTCGACACCCCGCTCTTTACGCTAAAGTTTTTTATTGTTTTAAAAAGTAGAGTTGCGAGAGAGAATAAAACTTTAGCGCAAGGAGCGGGGTGTCGAGGAGGAAAAGCCCCTTTCATATAAGGAGTAATTTCTGTTCGTTTTAAGTTTTAATGTCGCTCCTTACTTACATTTCAAAAAACTTGTTTTTTATTTAATTTCTGAAAGTTTTTGAATTAATCCATGTCTGATTTTGGCTTTCCGTCCATAAATTATTAAAATGAAATTTGCATATTAATTCTTTTTTGGCTAAATGGCTTTCTCTTAGTTTTGATCAGACGATTTTGAGAAATAAGGGGTGGGGAAGGAGGCCTAGTTGCCCCCAATTTTTCGGTTACTTATAAAGACAACTAGAACTATTAATTTTTAACGAACGTTTTATTAGTAAGAAATATACGTAACTTAAGAATTGCCTTACGTTACAAACTTTTATATTCTTATATTTTTGATTATATATATGAGGGGGTTTGTCCCCTCGTTAATACCTCGCTCTTCACACTAAATCTTAAGTTTTGTCCCAATTCTTTAAGAATGACCCCTGAATCTGAAAGGCCGTAGAATAAACAGTTGAAATTACAAAAAATAATTCAGCATAAAGAGCGAGGTATTTATCTCTTTCTAAATACCTCGCTCTTTATGCTAAAGTATTTTTAGAACCCCTCATATGCGTAATAATCTCTGTCGACACACCGCTCTTTACGCTAAAGTTTTTTATTGTTTTAAAAAGTAGAGTTGCGAGAGAGAATCAAACTTTAGTGCAAGGAGCGGGGTGTCGAGGAGGAAAAGCCCCTTTCATATAAGGAGTAATTTCTGTTCGTTTTAAGTTTTAATGTTGCTCCTTACTTACATTTCAAAAAACTTGTTTTTTTTATTTAATTTCTGAAAGTTTTTGAATTAATCCATGTCTGATTTTGGCTTTCCGTCCATAAATTATTAAAATGAAGTATCTTTCTATACTGTTTAAAACCTGTTTTTATGCAATATATATTTTGAATATGAACAAGATATCAGAAGTTCTTTCATTTTTGTACTTTAGTTTACAAACCTGTTTTTAGACATAATGTATTTTCTATAGCAGGTTTTACTCAATAGTCACTCCCTGCAATGTTGTTTTCAATAATGTAATATTCCTATAAAAAAAAAGATATTAACCTTCTATTTTCTGATAAATTATTTGGGTGCCTTTGTTACTCTGCTAAAATAATATCATAAAATACTACATGTTAGATTCTGTAAAATCCGAAACTTACATGTTTCAATATGCTATTCATTGTAATATCACGAAATAAATATTCATTTTCTATAAAAAGCCAAAAATCAGTTAGCTTATAATCATAATAGCCATTGTCTTCAGATTGATGATGTAAGAACCTGACTCTCTAATTATTCTAACGATTGAAGCATAAACAATTTTAAACCACGACTATTCTAATTTCTTAGAAATAAACAAAAGTTCGTGTAGCGTATTTCTATACAATACCCAGGTAGGTATATTCAACTGTTCACACTTATCATAGTGAATTTTTGGTGCTCTACCATAGAGGTGCTGAACCATTTCATATTCAATTGAAAATTTTCCCTTAACGATTCCCTCTAAAAATGTTTTTTTACTTTCAAATAAATTTTATTTTATTTCTTATAGTTCCTGATATATTCCCAGGAGTCTCTCCATCCTTCTTGAAAATCAGTCATATGTTTAAAAATAACGATTACTATATTTAAAAAAGTAATAAATTGTACACTTTATCAAGTTTTACTATAAAGGCAGTCCTACCGGCTGTTTCAATAAAGTCAAATAATCTCCCAGGCGTAAAACTACCACAAGTCATCATAATAAATAAATAATATCTAAATCAAACGGGTAATACAATAAATAATTGAGTTAAACTCAAAAGTAACAGAAACTAACAAGGTTAAGGCCGTCAACCCTCATGCCTTCTTAACAATAGATATAATTTGCATTTTCCCAAATTCCATCTAAAGACAGGTATATAATTTGCACTTTTATGCTTTTACTCCAGAACCTTCCCAAAAAAAAACAGTCCACCAATGAATGTGAAAAATAAAATGGGAGATAACTTTGCAAGCCCCCTGCATCACTTTCCCACAGATTGCACAACAAATTCAGCCATCTTTAAGCACGAAGACTCAAAACAAGTCTGTCATTCCCTAAAAATACATGTTTATAAAATTGAATAGTGGCCTGATACCGGGATGATCAGCTTTAATGCTTCAAAACAAGTGATGGTTTTTTAACCCAATGAAAGGTGCCAAGTGAACACTCAAGTTTAATTTTCAAAACCGAAATATGAATCTGAAATGAGAGTCAACGAGATTTGTCTATTGGGGATTAATTATTCCATCGATCTCTGTTGGAATTACCATTTGTTTTAGTTGTATTTTTTCTTAATAACGTACAAGAAGTAGTTTTACTCTATTGCCTGAAAACAGTAATATTAAGATTTGAACTTTTACTTTTTCTCTTCTTTAACCCCCCCCCCCCTGTCTACCCTTCTACTCTTTTTTTGTCTGACTATTTTTGTTGCAATGCCATCTCTATATATTTCTTTACTTTTGAATAAAATTGTCTTTGCAACTTTGAATACTTTTTTGTCCTTCGTTGAAAAGCAGTATTTTGTCGTACATGAATATAAAATCGATATATAAAGTTTTTGACCAGTTGTTCTATAGTTTAGAAACCAGTTTTGTAATATTTATATTTTTGGATTTGAATGTGATATCTTGAGTTCTACCTCTTTATTATATTATTAAGAAACCAGTTTTAAAGTATATTATGCTTTCTATATTAGTTTATACTCTATAGGTTCTAAAAAATGATTTATAATAATATAAATTCCTATAAAAGTATCAACTTTTTTCTTGTGATCTATTGTTAATGTACCTTTTTTACTTATTTAAAATGATGTTGTACCATCCGAGAAGATTTAAAAAATTTAGAGTAAAGATGATCTCCTTGAGGATCACTCGTCCCTTACCGAACCTATAAAATGAACCGCAAACCATGATACTTGATGCACAAACATTTATTCTTATATATTATATTAAAACAGAATCAAAAGAATCTAATAACATACTAAGTAAATTACTAAATTCATTACTGTAATTGTTTTTAATTTTGTTGATCTTTTTACTAGCTATATTTTTATTAAACTTTGTGACTCTTTCAGTACAAATGCAAATTTAAACTCCCTTTGAAGACCTGAACATAATTTTAACTTTTATGAAGAAAGCAAATATTTTATTCCAATATTCATGGCTTCAGGCACTTAAAGTTATCTGATATACCAGTATTCTATTCCCCGGTTTTGACAACTTGAGGTTTAAATGACTGTTCTACATTCTTCTGAAGTGGTCACAAAATGAAAATTCTGGAAAAAACATCCCCATGAACATTGTTCCAGATAGAACTGCAACACCGGATGTAGCTCTTCCTCAATAACTCGGTTCTTGGCATTCCTCGTTTAGATAATTGAATCGATCTCTTTACCTTAGGGTCTGCCATGATGGTTGAACGAAGGGGATAAAATGTGAGAAAGCATGTTTAAGGGAGAAGAATTCATTTAGTATTAGAAAAAAGTCATTGAGACTACTAGAAACCTTTCATTTAGAGGGTAGAGTTAGTCATGTGTAGAGGCGCTCTACCATTGGTGCTCTAAAATGAATATTTATTTCGTGATATTACAGTGAATAGCATATTGAAACATGCAAGTTTCAGATTTTACAGAATCTAACACGTAGTATTTTACGATATTATTTTAGCAAAGTAACAAAGGCATCTTAATAATTGATCAGAAATAGAGGGTTAATACCTTTTTTCATAGGAATATTACATTATTGAAAACAACATTGCAGGAAGTGACTATTGAGTAAAACCTGCTATAGAATATACATTATGTCTAAAAACAGGTTTATAAGCTATAGAACAAAAAGGTAAGGACTCCTGATATCTTGTTCATATTCAAAAATATATATTGCAAAAAACAGGTTTCAAACAGTATAGAACAAGTAGTAAATATCCAATATGTCTCTTTTTTTCTGTGTTCAACGAAATGTGAAAAAACAAAAAACGAGGAAATGTTGAAAAAACAATGAAGTAAAGTCATAAGTAATATAGATGATACAAACAGCAGGGAGAAAAAGAATTTTTGCTTTTTAAAGAGTTCCCAAAAATAATTTTTGGTGGAAATAATTCTTCTTTTGCTTTAAATGCAAATTTTACATTTTTTACATAGGAGTTTGATTCTACTACAGCAAAGTTTTGTTATATCCTGAACAAGATAGCTTATTTTTTATTAAGATCAATTGATTTATTAGAGGTGTTATCTTTCTTTTTCAATAATTGGGTAGATTTTCTATAGGTAACATTAACTCATCCAACTTTTGATGGTAATTAATTTTCATACCCGACTTTGGAAAGAAAATATGAAAGTTTTTGAATTTCACTTATTTTGAATAAGGATCAACATTCAATTCTTTTTATGTATCTTAGCTGTATCACTACTTGCATACAGTTTGATGCAACTTATTGTTTGATAAATCAAAATGAATAGAATATTATTTAATTTTTTATTTTACTTCTGTCATAAAGATTATGTTAATAAGAAATAAAAAGAATTAACAAAAAGAAATTCTGGCTACATGAAAGAAATGCAAAGGAGCTTTACTGAATCAAAGACGAGCAGGAAAAAAGTCATATAATCTCTCAGGCGTAAAACCACCAAAAATCCCCTCAATAAATAAATAAAACCAAAAACAAAAAGATATTACAATAAAGAACCGAGTTAAACTAAAAACAAGTAGAAATTAACATGATTAGGCCTGGCAACCTTCAAGCAATCTCAACAGTAGACTTAATTTGTAATTTGTACTTACCCCGATTCCCATCTTAAGACCAGAAAATAATTTGTACTTTACTGATAAAAACACAATAAAATAAATGAAGGTGAATTTTAGTTTTATATACATATATATAATTTGTACTTTACTAATAAAAATACAATAAAATGAATGAAGGTGAATTTTAGTTTTTTGTATATATATATATATATATATATATATATATATATATATATATATATATATATATATATATATATATATATATATATATACATATATATATGTATTTATATATATATATACAAAATGTCAAATCTACAAAAATGTATCAAATCTACAAAAATGTGGAATTTCGTATTTTTTGCCAGAAGACACATCACGGGTGTATGTTTATTTGTTTGTTTTTTTGTTGTTTTTTTCCCAGGGGTCATCATATCGACCAAGTGGTCCTAGAGTATTACAAAGGTGCTCATTCTAACGGATAGGAAAAGTTCTAGTGCCCTTTTTAAGTGACCAAAAAATTGGAGGGCACCTAAGCCCCCTCCCACGCTCAATTTTTTCAAAATTGAGTCAACGGATCAAAGTCAACGGATCAAAATTTTGAGATGGCCATTTTGTTCCGCAGAGTCGAAAACCATAATAACTATGTCTTTGGGGATCACTTACTCCCCCATAGTCCCAGTGGAGGGGCTGCAAGTTACAAACTTTGACCAATATTTACATACAGTAATGGTTATTGGGAATTGTACCGACGTTTTCAGGGGGATTTTTTTGGTCTGGGTGTGGGGTTGAGGGGAGGGGGCTATGTGGGAGGATCTTTTCTTGCAGGAATATTTCATGGGGGAAGAGAAATTCAATGAAAAGAGCGCAGGATTTTCTAGCATTACTATTAAAAAAACAAAAAAACAAAGAAAATATAAACATGAAAAAGTTTTTTCAATTGAAAGTAAGGATTAGCATTAAAACTTAAAACGAACAGCCTTTATTACGCTTATGAGGGGTTCTAAAAATACTTTAGCATAAAGAGCGAGATATTTAGGAGGAGATAGATACCTCGCTCTTTATGCTAAAGTATTTTTAGTAATTTCAACTATTTATTCTGCGGCCTTTCTGATTCAGTGGTCATTCTTAAAGAATTGGGACAAACTTAAGATTTAGTGTGAAGAACGAGGTATTAACGAGGGGAAAAACCCCCTCATATATATAATTAAAAATATAAGAATATAAAAGTTTGTTACGTAAGTTAATTCTTATGTTACGTGTATTTCTTACTAATAAAAACATTCGTTAAAAATTAAAAATTTTAGTTGCCTTTTTAAGTAACTGAAAAATTGAAGGGTAACTAGGCCTCTTTCCCCACGCCTTATTTCTCAAAATCGTCTGGTCAAAACTAAGAGAAAGCCATTAAGCCAAAAAAATTAATATACAAATTTCATTTTAATAATTTATGTAAGGAGAGCCAAAATCAAACATGCATTAATTCAAAAACGTTCAGAATATTAAATAAAAAAACTAGTTTTTTTTTCACTGAAAGTAAGGAGCGACATTAAAACTTAAAACGAACAGAAATTACTCCGTATATGAAATGGGTTGTCCCCTCCGCAATCCCTCACTCTTTACGCTTAAGTTTGACTCTTGCCACAATTCTACTTTTTAAAACAATTAAAAACTTAAACAAAATAAAAAATTGAAAACCTTGGTCAAACTTTTATTTGAAACCAGGTACAATGCAGTGAGCCGACGGAAACAGGTCTGTTTGGATGGTCGGTAAACGTGGTAAAGGTCCTGTACAAAAGTCTGTTTTGTCCAGGCTTTTAATTATTGTTTATCATTCCACATAAGAGAAGCTTTGGTGGGTGGTTATCCCCAAAAGACAAATGTATCCTTTGTCAAGAATCATTAGACAGGTAACGGTGTTATTATATTCCTAATTGCCATATCTTCAACATTGAAGTGGTAGCTCATAATTGGTTGAGATTCGGCAAAAGTGAATCCCATCCGGAAAACATCTGAATAAAAATCATTAGTAAGACTTTAAAGAACAAATATTATCATATATATATATATATATATATATATAATATATATATATATATATATATATATATGTATATATATATATATATATATATATATATATTATATATATATATATATATATATATATATATATATATATATATATATATACATATATATATGTATATATATGTATATATATATATATACATATATATATATATATATATATATATATATATATATTTATATATATATATATATACATATATATATATATATATATATATGTATATATATATATATATATATATATATATATATATATATATATATATATATATATATATATCTATATATATATATATATATATATATATATATATATATATATATATATATATATATATATATATATATATATATATATATATTTATTTATATATATATATATATATCATGAAAAGAGAAATCACCAATGCAACAGCACAAACACACACAAAAAAAAAAAAAAAAAAAAAAAAGACTGAAGGAGAAACGGAAGACTGTTTTCCTAAATTAGTGATTGATATAGACCAGCACTTGAATGAGGCCTTTACCCTACCCATCCATACAATCACATAGGTCAGACAGCACAGCCACACACAATCAACCATAAAGAATAATCCATGGACAGGCAGTCATGTCGTCAATAAGTATAAGTTGTCAATTACCAAACAATAGAAAAAATAATATAGACAAATAATTCAGAGGCAACACCCAACACAAGGGCTCATCAGAAGAATGCACTGGCCTATATAGGGTTTTGCCACTTTAAATTCTCTACCCAGCACAGTGTTGTGGCTACCACAGAATATCCATGGCATCCCGTGTCAGGTATCACCCCCAAAATACATGCCTATGAAAAAAAAGCAAATGTAAAACAACCAAGTAAAACCAAAACAAGCTTATAATGTTAATATATCCCTCTTTTTAGCAAGAATAGGTAAACTAAATATTATAATTTTACCAAATCACAAATATTAACACATTGCAAAAAACCTGAATGAACTAAACAATTATAGAATTCATCTTTACCATGTGGCTAATTTTTAAGAAAATCCGCTCAATTAGAAACACAATTCAAAATAAATGGCGTTGTGACAACATTTTTCGAACCTCCAAAATTAGTTGAAAATTTCTTTAAGCATTTCTAGATAATTCTTTTGATATTTATTTAAAAGTTCGTTATAATGAAAACTAAATTTTTTAAATTGCCAAGTTAATTTATTTGCAGAAAAACCTCTTGATATCAATTTTTGGCTTAAGATTTTACATCTATTTTTAAAATCAATATAATTACTAAAAATCCTTGCATAACGAAGTAACTGTGAGAAAAACGCTGAATATGTGATATTTGAGTGTATATTACTTTCAGGGAATGGGAAACTAATCACTTCAAAATCAAAATCATCTGTTTTATTATACATTTTATAACTTAATTTATTATTATCACAAATATTAATATTTAAATCTAAAAAATGATCTTCATGACCAGTGCCATGACTAGGCTCAAGAATAAGCTCTGATGGATATATATTTTTAGAAATAAAAATGAAATCCTTACAATTTAAGACCAAAATATCATCTAAATATCTTTTATTATTTGACAAGCATGTTTTAAATTAATTGGGATATTCTTATCCATCATATATTTATATTCTAGTTGACTTAAAAACAAGTCAGCTATAAATGGGCTGGCATTCCCCCCCACGGGAATTCCCACAATTTGCTTGTACAAATCACCCCCAAATCTTATATAAAGTATTGTATAAAACAAATTCTAATAACTCAAAAATCATATCCAAGCTGTAACATCTCAAGTTAACTGTAGTATTAAAGCAATTTGTCCATATAGCTTTTTTATTATAAGTGTCTATTTTTAAGAACCTTTTACTAATTAAGAGGAAAGATTTCTTGATAACAGTTTTTAAATTATCAAACACTACATTAAGTGATAAATTAGTATACATTGTCGCAAAATCGAAAGACTCAATTCTTTTAGCTGAAACCATTGTTAAAGAATCTATCACCAGCATTGAATTATTAACACTCCAATATGGATTAAAATTCGAAAATGTTTTAATACCAGAAAAATAGGTTTTAAGTTTATTTACAATTTGCTTTAAAATTAAAGAGAGGTCAGTAGCAGCAATGCGGGTTGGACATTTAGCTGCTCAGCAATAAACCGTGGTTTAGGGGGATTCTTATGAAATTTTTACAGTCCAATATAGGAAAGGGAACTTTTTATCATTGTCATTTATTTTGATATTAAAATTTTTAAAAAGTATTTCTTCAGTCTTTTCAGTTAAATTCTCATCCTCTATATTTACCTTTTCGTAAACATTAGTTGTGCATAACTCCCTTTTAAGATATCACAATACAGCTTCTGACAAATTATGGCAAAATTATTGTTAGCTTTATCCACTGGCACAATTACAAATTCATTCTTTAGATTAGCCATTGCTTGTTTAATCTTCGCATTATAAAATAATGATTTAGTGTTACTATTTTTTAAGTTAGAATATATTTTATTTCTTATTCTACTAATAATTAAATTCTTCCAACTTTGAAAACTCTCTTTATTTTTATTCTCTTTCTTACACCACTTATCAATAAATAAATCAAAATCATTTTCCAAACCATCAAGAACACTCGATGGTTTCAGATGATGAGAAAGACGGAAATTAGCTCCTTTATTCATTATAATTTGAAGATCATCTTACTTTATTATTGACAAGTCCCCTGTTATAACATGTTTGTAAGTAGGATTTACAAATGGGCCTAGTTGCTTACAATTACAAACCGGTTTCCAATTTATATCACTATCTAGTCTTTTTAGTATTAAATTACAATTAAAAATAATTTGCCCAATAGTTTTTGAAAATTTATAAGTTAAAACTGGACTATCATTATAATTCAAATTACTAGGAAGGGCCTGTTTCACATGCCGCTGATTTAAAATTTCTGGTAAATTAATATCTTCAATCTGCTTACAAGAAAAATTAATAGGTAAATATAATCTGTTATCCTTATTACTAATCTTATCGAACTTTTTCTTTTTTGTAATAAATTTCGTTTTAGTTAGAATGCAAATTTTATCAAATATTACTTTAAAATTATAATCAAGAGCTGTATTATTCTTAACAATCCAGAAAAGTTTGATTAAATTCCTCTTGGATAAATTATTTAGACATTTTATTACAGAAATCATACCCCTAGATTCAAGTAGCTGGCATAGATCTATAGAAAGCATATGTACATCTAATTCATTTTTTTATTATTTTTCCTATGTCCTCTCGATCGTTTTTTACGTTTAGTAGGACAAGTAAAAGAAGGATGGTCCATAAAACCATCAATACATTTAACAACAACATGAGACATGTCACCGTATTTTGCTACACGATCATTTAGCCCAAAAGGATAAGCTGTACCAAGAGTATGAATCCAGAAATCCTCCTGTTTACGTAGTTATTATTCTTCTCTGCTTTATTTAAATTTTCTAATTCTAAATTTTCTAAAATTTTGACAGTTATATCTGATATGGAACATTTACCATTATTACAACGTTGAACTAGATAGTTATTAGTTTTTTCATTATTAACTGTTGTCTTATGTCCAGAAAATCTTTTATATATATTATTAGTTGTTTCCCCCACATATTGTAGGCAGCATTTATTATATTCTAATAGGTAAATTACATTGGTTGTTCTACAATTAACATTACCATGTAACTTGCATGCAAAAGTTTTATTATACAATGTACTCTTAACAGAAGTCCGTGGGACAAAATGATCTTGGCAAAGAAAACAACGGCTTTTACACTTACTAACTTTCAAAAAATCGTTCCGAGGCTAATATTTGTGTTTTGTTGCATAAAAAGTTATTGAAATAAATCCAAATAAACCAACATCCAAATCGAAATCCAACAATCAAAGTCCAAAAAACATGCCAAGGTCAATAGGTCAATAAATACATAAACAAAATCATGAAAAAACATGAAATTTGCATAAGTGCCATCTCACCAATATATAACAATATCAGGTTAAAAACCTGGACCAGGGTAAAGGTCTGTCGGGGAGAAAACTAAAAAAAATTTCTCCACCAGCCCTGGATCCAACCTGGAATAATATCATGAAAAGAGAAATCACCAATGCAACAGCACAAACACAAAAAAGAGACAGAAGGAGAAAAGGAACACTGTTTTCCTAAATTAGTGATTATATAGACCAGCACTTGAATGAGGCCTTAACCCTACTCATCCATACAATCACATAGGTCAATCAGCACAGCCACACAAAATCAACCATAAAGAATAATCCATTGACAGGCAGTCATGTCGTCAATAAGTATAAGTCGTCAATTACCAAACAATAGAAAAAATAATATAGACAAATAATTCAGAGGCAACACCCAACACAAGGGCTCATCAGGAGAATACACTGGCCTATATAGGGTTTCGCCACTTTAAATTCTCTACCCAGCACAGTGTTGTGGCTACCACAGAATATCCATGGCATCCCCGTGTCAGGTATCACCCCCCAAAATACATGCCTATGAAAAAAAAGCAAATGTAAAACAACCAAGTAAAACCAAAACAAGCTTATCCTGTTAATATATCCCTCTTTTTAGCAACAATAGGTAAACTAAATATTATAAATTTTACCAAATCACTAATATTAACACATTGCAAAAACCTGAATGAACTAAACAATTATAGAATTCATCTTTACCATGTGGCTAATTTTAAAAAAAATCTGCTCAATTAGAAACACAATTCAAAATAAATGACGCTGCGACAACATTTCTCGAACCTCTAAAATTAGTTGAAAATTTCTTTAAGTATTTCTAGATAATTCTTTTGATATTTATTTAAAAGTTTGTTATAATGAAAACTAAATTTTTTAAATTGCCAAGTTAATTTATTTGCAGAAAAACCTCTTGATATCAATTTTTGGCTTAAGATTTTACATTTATTTTTAAAATTAATATAATTACTAAAAATCCTTTATCATAGTGACAGTTTTTACCATAGAAATCCTATAATTTGCTAGTCCTAAGCTTTTCAATATCAGAATTAAAATTCTCAATTTG
>NC_088876.1:32863834-32872700 GCF_032884065.1 Artemia franciscana | reverse complement strand
TTTTTTAAATAGTCAATAAACTTTTGCCAAAAAATTGAAAATATTGTTACAATTTTCACAAATATTGTCTTCTTATCGACCAAAATCTTTACTTATTGACTAAAACTAAAAATACGCGAAACCCATCTTTTCAATGCCTGAAGTTACTTTTATTCTATTTAATTCAACTCTTCTTGCTTTTTTAAATAGTCAATAAACTTTTGCCAACAAATTGAAAATATTGTCACAATTTTCACAAACATTGTCTTCTTATCGACTAAAATCTCTACTTAT
Organism: Artemia franciscana; assembly: GCF_032884065.1. Taxonomy (NCBI): domain Eukaryota; kingdom Metazoa; phylum Arthropoda; class Branchiopoda; order Anostraca; family Artemiidae; genus Artemia; species Artemia franciscana. The sequence continues at coordinate 32,872,427 of NC_088876.1, read as the reverse complement.
TGGCTAAAACTAAGAATACACAAAACTCATATTTTCAAAGTCTGAAGTTACTTTCGCAACATTAGAATATACATATTAAACTAATTCTGATCTTTTTAAATAGTCAATATACTTTTGTAAACAAGGTTGAGAATATTCTGGTGATATTCACCCAGTTGTCACAGTTATTGTCTTTTCCTTAGCCGAAAATACCTTGACGCTTATTATTATTCCGGAGTATTTGGCTCATAAAGTACACCTTGATGTAGTTTCTTTTTCTTTAATTGTTGACTGCTTGTAGTTCAGACTTTTGATTTCTTATTATACAAACTTATTCACTACTTCTGACCATTGCTTATATCCTTTGATAAACCTGATTAATAGCCAAAAAAATACAGCATACAATATCTTTAAAAAATTATAATATAATTGAGATTCAGCACTAATGAAGACATGTTCTTTCATAGAGCGGCCCCTGCTTATGGTGCTGGACAAGGTGCAGCTGGCTATGGGTCTGCCCCACCTGTTGATAATTATGCACAAGCTCCTGCTTACAATGCTGCTCCTGCTGTACCTGCACAAGCTTCATATAATGCACAACCTCAACAAGCATTTGCAGCACCTGCTTATCCCGAACAAGGATCTTATTCTGCACCAGCCCAAGCTGCTGCTCCATACCAAGCTCAAGCTTCGTACAATGCACAACCTCAACAAGCTTTTGCAGCTTCTGGTTATCCCGAACAGGGAGCCTATTCTGCACCAGCACAAGCAGCTGCTCCATACCAAGCACAGCCTTCGTATAGTGCACCAGCTCAGCCAGCTGTCGGATATGCTGCGCAAGAATCATACTCTGCACCACTTGAGGCAGCAGCTCAGTACCAAGTAAGACATTTGTAACTATGTAACTTATCTCTAGCATGATGTCTAAACCACGCTTATAGTTGCTATAACGATTCTTTTAGGAGATTTAAACTAAACCCAAGCTAATATTGATTTTTAAAACTCCCTAACTCATTTTTGCCAGCAGCACATGTTCAAAAAACGTAATATACTCATTGTTTTAACTTTTGAAACAATTCCAAAGTGAGAAAAAAGTATATGGCCGACTGCACAGCTAGATTCTTCCTAAGAAATTGTGAAATATGCCGACTGCACAGCTAGATTCTGTGCAGATGGCCTACTGCATATGGCCGACTGCACAGCTAGATTCTTCCTAAGAAATTATGAAATATGCCAGGGTTAAACTAAGGTATTTTATCCTGGCTATTAAATCTTTAAATTCTCATTTCATCCAGTTTCTTATAACAATCAACAGTTTTCACATTGTATTGAAAACATTTGAATCTTCTCATTTGCACATCCACAGTTTTTTTTTACCCAACTAATATTATTAATGGGATTCATTTATATAAAAAAATACATGCATTACAACAATGTTCAGAAGCTATGGCCTGCAAGGGACTAAAATCAGGATAGAAAATAAGGACAGGAGAAAGATTGTCCTGATTTTACCCAAATCGAGGAAGAAGTGAGATAAATGTGTATAGGAATACATAGAGACATTTTTAATTCCTTATAGAGAAATTGCATTCAATATTGAAGATTTAATACCCCCCCCCCCCCTATCCCGTAATCTCAGAAGAGTTCCTATTTTAACCATAAACTTCCATAGATGCGTTTTCATCTGAATTCTTCAGAAAAATCCTTCATAAGAAATTTCAGAAAAAATCATTCATAACTATTTTCATCTGAATTCTTCAGGAGTAACAAATAACTGGTTCGAAAGAAATATGTAAAAAAAAAAACTGACTCCTCTAAGAACTTTAAATTTAAATAGAATAATAAAATATCCTAAATATTATTAATTTTTTGCACTCAATGCTTGGAGTTAATTTATTGATTTATGATTCAAATTACCACACAAACGTAGCAGTTGGTTCCTTGAATAAAATTTGAGTTTCAGCGCCATTTTTTCTTTCCTCTGCAAGCAATTCAAATACCATCAAGAAGGTCACTGCATTACTTTCTAAATTGATATCTCCGCATTTCTAAGGAAATTTAGCAAATGGAATGTATACTTGTATCTTTTTTTATAATTGTATGTTTTACGCACTAATAATGCTATTTTTAATAAAGCTTGACAAAGGTACCATTCTGTGGGTCACTTGGAAGGAATGCTAATTATGTAAAATGTGTACAACCTTCAATGGAATGTGACGCCGGATTTCTCCATTCCGGTTTTGAAATTGCGACCCAACAGTGACCTACATTTACAACAGATAATAGAATCGTTGAGCACGTAATGCTGCACGGAACAAAAAAAATTGGGAGCGGCTAACTTGCCTTACTACAATCAGATATACTCAATAATTGAATAGCTGTCAAGAAGATTTACCTAGATCTATAAGAATATTATAAATTAAAGGAACTGGTTATGAACATAGTTAAAAGTGTTAGTATTTCGATGGGACAAATAAGTTTACGCTATGCTTAAAAAGAGGAAATTCTGAACTTCAGTCAAAGAGTACTTTCAAGATATATGATCTCTTAGTCAGACCTCCACCATAGCTTCAAAATTCCCCTTGGTACTTTTGTATTATTCAGAACACACTCAATAAGTGAATTTAGGTTCTTTCGTGAAAAAAACTGCAACGCAGATACATTTTAATTAAATATTTTATATATAGAGGTGGTTAGGTTAGGTTAAGTTAGGTATTTGATATAATGCACCCCCTCCCCTAATGTGCAAATACATAGCCTAAAACTTTGATAAAGCTAATGAAATAAAACAAAATATGATTGAAATATACTACTTTATTAGGATAATAAAATATAATTGTCTCTTTTTCAGTCTTTGCCAAATCCCAAATCTTTATTTCAAAATCCATGTTCAGACACTATCTTCTACCACTATGCGTAGCAAACTAAATTGAGTTTTGTCTTTGTGGCTATGAAACAGGATTTTCTCAGCAAAATTCTTGAGTGTGCTCTGAATTTAACTGAATCAATTGAATAATAAATAAGTATCAAATATTCAATTAAAATGTACCTTTATCGTAGTTTGTTTCACAAAAGAAGCTATCTTCACTTATTGAGTGTGTTCTGAATAATACACAAGTACCTTCCCCTCTTCAGCATTGTTGCCAAGTATGTCACATCAGTTTGAGATCCTGGGAGTCTTACTCGCTGGAACTGATTTAATTTAAAGCTGCCATTCCCAAAGTGGGACGCGGGTCCAATCGGTCAGGCATGGTAATATTTTGGTGGGTTATGGGCAGGACGAGCATCCTATGGCTGACTGTACTTTAGAGCCATAGTTTTGAAAACCTTTCTCCTTGCAGGTGACGTGAGATTAATATCGAGAGTAAACACCAGGGAAAAAACTAAGAAATTATGGAGATGAGAATCCAAATCGTAAAAATGTTTGAGTGACTAATGCGTTAATACCCATTTTAAGTTCAAAGTCATAGACATTAGGGGTGTCTTCAAAGATAAAAATATTCTATGGAGGGGCAATACCCTCGCTAGAATATTTTTATCTTTAAAACTAACATTTGTCTTTCCTTAAACTTCCCAGAAAGCTTCAAACCGCAGAGACTTACCTGACTTAACTGCATGACTTAATGGTTTTGAAATTTTTAATATACTGGAGTTCTAAAAAATTCAAGCTAGAGAATATTGCAGAAAACATTTTTTTTTCTAGACTGAAATGACCTGAATTTGCTCTACTTGTGGACTGGTAATCCCAAACTATACATAATTCCGATAAATGATAACATTGTATTAAGTGCGTTCAATTTAATGCTACTAAATTACACTTATGGTTACTTAATTCCATTCGTTGTAAGCACCTGCAGTAACACATGAAAGAGTTAGGGCCAGATAAGTTGCATGGTTTCAAAATCATCATTTTTTCAAAGGAAAGTGAAGGTATTTACGCGTTCATCAAAATCATCATTTCAAGTGATTGTTCGTTGATTCAGGCACCTTACACTTCCTTACCTTAAGTGTTTGCCTATGGCCAGATACCCCTACTGTTCTGCCTTAAACTGAACTTGTAGTACTCAATATTGGAATGTATAAACCTCATTAATAAAAAAAAAAAAAAATGGAATTGTGTTATGTAATGGTGCAATTCATTGGGTAGGCAAATGGGCCATTAGCAGTGGCTTTTGGTAAATCTTTGTTTGGATAGAATACTACTATAGTAAATTTCACACTATGTGGGTCAGGCATAGAATTGGCAGGCAGGTTATTTTCTCACGATTTTTTTTTTCTTGGCTGTGGTTTAGCCTGTCAGGTAATTCAAAAGCTACTGACTACTGTTAAGTTGCTGGCATCGTTTATCTGGGTCAGTACTACGCCTCAGGGTCCATAAAAAAATGTATTCGAGCATTTAAATCAATGAAAAGGATTAAGTTTTTTTGTTTGTGTATTATTTTATTCATGCTGAAGTTATCCAAAGCCATAATAAATGACTAGCGTTGAAAAAGAAATTGCTGGAGAATGAGACATATAATAACTAAACATAGCCTTCCGTAGCTTTGTAGCCTTTGATAATGACAAATCATCCTGATTTAAGGGTTTATTTGTAGATCTTATTTAGCTATTTATTTTTAGGCTCCAGCTGCAACTGGGTATGATCAACCAGCAGCATACTCTGCACAAGTTCCAGCTGCAACTGGATACGATCAGCCAGCAGCATATTCTGCACAAGCTCCAGCTGCTTATGCTCCAGCAGCTGCTTCTTATGATGCCCCAGCTCCAGCTTATGGTGCTCAGCCTCAGGAGTACCATGCCCCAAACAATCAAGGTTACTACTATTACTACTATCCAGTAAAAGCTGGAAAGAAAGGAATCAAGCTTCCCAAAGCTTCATTCCCAAGCTTCAAAGGAATGTGGGACGGAATGAAAGGCCATGCCAGTGGCTTGTTTAACTCCTTTGGCGGTGGTAATACCTATGCAAAACGGAGGTCAGCGGATGAGGACACAACTTTAATAGGTCTGGGAATTACCAGTATTATTCTTCTTATTATTGCATTTGGACTTCTTATTTCAGTACCCTTGATCGATATTACTACAGATGATCAAGTTGGCCAGGTTTTCTATAACGTTAATCTCGGTGGCCTCGGTATTCCAAATGCTTCCTATACTAAATTGAATATCCAGGGTCTTATAGGTCGTTCCATCGGCGGCTTCCATTTGAGCGATTATTTCACAATGGACACACTGAATTCACTAGCCAAAACTGTTCTTAAAGCTTTAGTAGAAGTAGAAGCTAAACACAAAGCCAAGATATAGCAGATTGTACAGTTCATATATCCGGGATGGGTCTGTGCAAGCTTAAACAGGTTGTAAGTAAGCACCCCTTCTGCTTTACTTTCCTCTTTCAAAAACAACAAAGAGCAAATTAATTTTGAAAAGCTTTCTCGTATGTACTAGGCTTTTCATTCAATTTTTGTTTTGTAATTCAATAGCTAGAAGAGTAAAGCTATTCAATTGATGAACAAATAACTTCAAATAAAAGAATAAATAAACTCTTTGTTGGTTTTTATCAAGGAATCATGGATACTTAAAGCCTAAAATTAATCTGTTGTATCAATATATGTATATAATATTTTTAGCATTTAGCCTACACTGTATTGATTGCATTAGGTTTTAAGTATCTTTTTCCGCTGAAGTATGTGTCAAAATCTGTTAAGATTTTCATAAAATACTCAAATTAATGAGCTAAGTACAAGAGGTTGATAAACTTGCCTTCCAACAAATGAAAATCAAGTGACTATTGCAGAATGCGCTGAATAGCGCTCCCTCAGCTTTGTACCAAAGCTTTAAAATCAAAAATATAGTCTGAACTTTGTGTTTTTTTACCTTTCGGAGTAATTTCTTTTTAAATTAATAGCAAGGTAGAACGCATTTACCACTTTTGAGATTTATGAACTTCTTGTACCCACATTTTTAGCAGTAAACAGCTTCCGACAAGACTTCAGATTCATCACTTTTGTATATAAATTACTCACTATATTCTATCTGAGCTTAGCTTTCCACAACCCCTAGTTTTGTAAATTACAGAGGAATATAGTTTCCTGGGAAAGAAAACATCACTGAATAGTGAGCACTTTTTATTTTTATTTTATATGTATATAGTTACTTTTTGGAACATAATTGGTATTTAGTCGGGAATAATTTCTTCCCAGTTTATCTGGCTCTTTTTTTAGTCATTAATTTCACTGGATTTTATCTCTTGAAGTTAAGATCTTTTTATGATAATCGCTTAATTCAAGTTGGGTTCGTTATATAAACAGGCAAAGTGTTCTGACTAAGTACCATTATGTTTCTCTGTACAGTTTAGAGGGCAACCAGACTGGGTAGTCGTTTCTGCACTTGATCCTCCTGGTGTTTTTTGTTCTTTTTTTCACAGGGCCTTGCAACGCTGTACATAGCTTCTTTCTCATTTTGGTAGTTTTCTTTTCATACATGTATATTTGAACTTAAGAGTAAATTTGGACTATCTTTTGAACTTGATTTTTGAAAGGACATCTTTTCTATCTTCTTGTGCGTTTGTTAGGTAAAAATTTACCACATTTAATTACTTTTAAAATACTACTTTCTTTATTGACAGTTAAAGTTAAATTGACTGTTAAAGTTACTAAAAACAATGACCTATAAACCCCATTTTTTTTCAGAAAATGTTTAAATATATAATATGTTTAGTATTTATAAAATATATTTATAAAAAGTTGTAAATTGATTTGCCTGTGCTGGCAAGCAGCGTAGGTCCTTGTTGTTGATATTTCAAAGTTATCAATTTTGAACAATGTTCTTATTTGAAGTACTTGGCTGGGCCCGGAAACGAAAAGCCACATATGTGGGTATGATCCAAGTTGAGAAGGATTGGGGATACGATTATTTTGGCCATTAAGCTGCAGAAAATGTTACTGTATTTTCTACAAAAAGAATTCCTTTGTATATTATGTATTCGTAATCCTTTCAAATTCCAAGTTCAAGGTTCCATGGTAGGTATTTGTTTACTGTCTTTAGTAATGGTTCAGGAGAAATTTTCAGCTTAAAATATTCCTTTTCTTCTCTATGGGTGAGTACGTGCATGAGGTTTGTTTTAATTTGTATATATTTAATTTGTATATATTAGGGCAAATGCTACTATTTCAGTGTGTCCTGATTTGGAAAAATATTACTCCAGAAAATATGAAAAGCTGCCAGGAACGAGATGCAAAATATTACCATACTCCTCATAATAGTAATGGCTTCTGGGAGCTTACTAGAGGATTCAAATTTGACTTTCCGTGTTTTTAAAGTCATTCTTGGAAGCTTTGTCAAGACAAATGAAGGATGTGTTCCAAAAAAATTATTATTATTTTCTTGAGGAATAATGTCCGTAAGCATTCACTCACACCTTAAGAAAAGGTTGAAGTAAGTAATTTGGCATGCTTGAGATGTAGAGGCTAAGACAGCGTAGCAAGGGTACTGAATATAAATTCCTTTATTTTTTCTTTCCTCTCTTCTTATTAGTTTATAATACCATACCAGGAGCCTCAAAATTAAATTAACATAACAGTTTGATAACTACTTGAATCTTTAGAATAATGTTTGATATCTAGAATCTGGAATTTGCATATTGATTTTACTTTTTTGGCTAAATGGCTTTCTTAAAGGTTTGATCAGACGATTTTGAGAAAAAGGACAGGGGAGGGGTAGTTGCCTTCCAATTTTTTGGTTACTTTAAAAGGCCACTACAATTTTAAATTTTATTTACGAACATTTTTATTAGTAATTATACGTAACTTACAAATTATCTTACGTAACGAACTTCTATATATGTGTGTTTTTATTATGTATATGAGGGGGTTCACCCCTTCGTCAATACCTCGCTCTTTACGTTAAGCTTTAAATTTTGTTCCAACTTAATAAGAATGACCCCTGAATCCCAAAGGCCATTCAATTAGAACAAATAGCTCTTTTGGAAATACTGAAAATATTTTAGCTTAAAAAACGAGGTATTGAGGAGGGGACGAACCCCCTCGTATAGCTTATAATTTATATCCTTTCTAATGTTGCTCCATACTTGCAGCTGAAAAAAATCTGAAAAAAATTCTCATTTCTTTTTAAATAACACTGGAAAATCCAGAGCCCATTTCATGGAAATTCTCTTCCCCAATGATAAATTCTTCCATGGAAGGATCCTCTCACGTAAACCCCCCCTATCCCCCCAATAACACCAACCCCCCTGAAAAAATCAGTATACTTTCGAATAATCAACCCTGTATGTAAACAATGGGCAAAGTCAACAACTTGCAGCCCATTTCCCGGGGACTGCGGGGAATTAAGTCGTCCTCAAAGACATAGTTATTAGATCTATCAACTATACTGAACTAAATGGCTATCTCAAAATTTTGATCCGGTGACTTTGAGGGAAAAAATGAGCGTTTGAGGGCGCTTAGTTGTCCTCCAATTTTTTGGTCACTTAAAAAGGGCCCTAGAACTTATAATTTCTTTTAAAAGGAGGCTAGGACATTCTAGGACTACTGAGTCGATACAATGATCCCTGGTATAAAACAAACAAACAAACACGCATCCATGACCTTTCTTCTGGCAA
>NC_088876.1:32855676-32863734 GCF_032884065.1 Artemia franciscana | reverse complement strand
TATATAAATATGCTAGTTTCAATTATATGATTTTAGTAATTCTACTTTTGAAGATCGCTGTATATATAATCGAAATATTTGAACTTTTGTACCTTTTTTTCACTGTCTAAATATATGGATTTATCCCCATTTGAAAATTTATTTGTTCTGTTATAGTTCATATTCCTTGCCGTAGGGCTGTAGGGGCTAGGAATCCATATCAACAAGGGAAAAAAATTTAAATAAAAAGCAAATATTTCCATTAATTTCACCGATAAACAATTTTCAGTGGTCAGGGTATAAGCCAATGGTACCAATTCCAGAAAATACAGAAAGAAGCTAAGGATTGTATTCTATTTTCTGCATAAAGATGCAAAAAGACTTTTTTAAAATTTCAAGGGGAATTTTCCCTTGAAAAAAAAGTCAACCTAAAGTTTCTTTCCATATCTAAGTGGGGGGGGGGTAATTTTACCCCCTTCCTGTAGGTGCGCCTATATAGAACATGGTAAAGAAACAAATAATTACCAATTACAATAAGAGTATTACAACTCTAGTGATTTTTATTCAAGAATCTAGTGATTTTTTTCACCGGGTGGCAACTCTGACTTCATAAAGGAGTGAATGTGTTCTCTCCCATTAGAAATTCATGGAACCTTTGTTATAGTAATTGTATCTTTTTAAGGGTCCATACTATTGTGGTGTTGGTGCCAATAAAATATTTGGTAGAGATATTGTTGAAGCACATTATCGTGCTTGCTTATTTGCTGGCATTAAAATCTGTGGGACCAACGCTGAAGTTATGCCAAGTCAATGGGAATATCAGGTATTTGACCTTTTTTTTATAATAAGAAATTTCTCTTTAAAAATATTTTTCCATATTCATGAATATTTACAGTTTGAACAATAGATGTTTTTAAATAATCAAAATGTGATTCTTGTGCTTTCCGCCCCTCTCTCTTTTTTTGTTGAGCACTTGGGACGGCTGAGTGGAGCTCGATGTCGAAATATTTGTTTGTTTTATTTCTTCTCAATTTTCTTATTTTTTTCAAATTATTTTTTTTCGTGTTTGTATTTTTTGTGAAACATCAGGTGTGGCCAGCGTCTAATTAAAACTTAGTTACATATGCTTAATTTTCAAAAGATCTTTTATTTGTTTTAATTTGGTTTGGTCCTATCTTTTCTCTTTTCATTACAGCTCACTTCTAAAAAAATTTTCTTGTTTTATGCTAAAAATAAAATAAACGAATTATACAGCTGAATTTTAAATCGTAGAAAATTCAAATTTGTTTTTATCTAGATTTGTTATAACCAGTAGAGATCGCCAAAAAACGATTTGCGAGTGCGATTTTTTTCCCTATCACAAGTACAAAATGCTTCGATTACATGTACAATGACGGTCACCATACGTGTGATCAAAGTATCCAGTATATTTTGTAAATGTTATTATCACTGTCAAACAGTTCGTGGTAACGAACTGTAGTAAGGAGCGACCCGGCTCAATAGTAACCAAAAGTCAAAAAAATGGAATTTTGATACCAATAGCTACATCAAAAGAATCGCATTTTAATGCTGGTTTCAAATATATAAGTTTCATCAAGTTTAGTTTTACCCATCAAAAGTTACGAGCCTGAGAAAATTTGCGTTATTTTAGAAAATAGGGGGAAACGCCCCCTAAAAGTCATAGAATCTTAACGAAAATCACACCATCAGAATCAGCGTATCAGAGAACCCTACTGTAGAAGTTTCGAGCTCCTATCTACAAAAATGTGGAATTTTGCATTTTTTGCCAGAAGGCAGATCACGGATGCGTGTTCATTTGTTTTTTTGTTTTGTTTTTTTTCCCCCAGGGGTGATCGTATAGACCCAGTTGTCCTAGAATGTTGCAAGAGGGCTCATTCTAACAAAAATTAAAAGTTCTAGTGCCCTTTTTAAGTGACCAAAAAAATTGGAGGGCACCTAGGCCCCCTCCCACGCTAATTATTTTCCCAAAGTCAACCGATCAAAATTATGAGATAGCCATTTTATTCAGCATAGTCTAAAAACCTTATAACTATGTCTTTGGGGACGACTTAATCCCCTACAGTCCCCGTGGGAGGGGCAACAAGTTACAAACTTTGACCTGTGCTTACATATAGTAATGGTTATTGGGAAGTATACAGGCGTTTTCAGGAGGATTTTTTTTTGGTTTGGGGGAGGGGTTGAGAAGAGGGGGATATGCTGGGGGAACTTTCCTTCGAGAATTTGTAATGGGAGAAGAAAAATTCCATGAAGGGAGAGCATGATTTACTAGCATTATTTAAAAAAAAAACAATTAAAAAATAAACGTGAAAAAGCTTTTTCAGCTGGAAGTAAGGAACAGCAATAAAACTTAAAACAAACAGAAATTATTACCCATTTGAGGGGCTCACCTCCTTCTAATACCTCGCTCTTTACGCTAAAGTATTTTTAGTAATTTCAACTACTTATTCTACGGCTTTTGCGATTCAGGGGGTCATTCTTAATGAATTGGGATAAAATTTAAGCTTTAGCGTAAAGAGCGAGGTACTGACGATGGGGCGAATCCCCTCATATATCTAATAAAAACATGAGAATACAAAAGTTCTTTACGTAAGCTAATTTATAAGTTACGTAAATCTTTTACCAATAAAAAGATTCGTAAAAAAAATTAAAGTTCTAGTTGCCTTTTTAATTAACCAAAAAATCGGAGGGCAACTAGGCTTCGTCCCCAGCTCTTTTTTTCTCATAATCATTCGATCAAAATTATGAGAAAGCCATTGAGCCAAAAAAAAAAAAAAATATGCAAATTTCGTTTTAATTATTCCTCTGCGGAGAGCCAAAATCAAAACATTCATTGATTCAAAAACGTTCAGAAATTAAATAAAAAAAAAAACAAGTTTTTTTAACTGAAAGTAAGGAGCCACATTAAAACTTAAAACGCACAGAAATTACTTCGTATATGAAAGAGGCTGCTTCCTCATCAACGCCCCGCTCATTACGCTAAAGTTTTTTACTGTTTTAAAAAGAAGAATTGAGAGAAAGAGTCAAACTTTAGCGTAAAGAGCGGGGCGTTGATGAGGAAGCAGCCTCTTTCATATACGAAGTAATTTCTGTGCGTTTTAAGTTTTAATGTGGCTCCTAACTTTCAGTTAAAAAAACTTGTTTTTTTTTTATTTAATCTAATAAAAGGATTTATCCCTATTTGAACTTTTATTCATCGTCACTGAAAGGCAGTTTGGTCGTTTACCTACGTAGATCAAATTTGATCTTACTTTTTCCTCTCTTTTCGAGTTATTAAAAGTTTGGCAAACTACCAAAGAAGATAATAATAACACAGGGTAGACATCCCCTAGTCGTTTAACTTGAGCATATATAAGAATAATACCACCTTTATTTTCAAGATCTCTTCGAATAGGAGATAGCGCCCAGCTCCAGGGCTGTATCTAGGGATCTAGCCTTGGCAGTATCCAGGCTTGCAACCCCAGCCAGGATTCCAGCTCGTAGGTTAGTCTGAGAGATCTAGGTAAAAAATAAAATTATTTGAGACTGTTAGACAATGTCCATGGTGTCAAACTCCTTTTTCTTCATTCCTTTTCTAAGTCACTCCTGAGCATAAACCTCGGATATGGCCTTACCTGGCTGATTATGCTCTGCTATATTTTATGATAGTAAAATAGTACCTGCAACTTATAAGAGTTGAAACTGGCGCTAGTTCCCACAAAAACTATCAACGCCACCTACACTTGGCATTTTTTCAAGCTATTTAGCGTGGACCAAGATCAACAAATATTACTGCCCTAATTTTATCAATTATACTCCTTAAATTAATTATTCTTATTCTTACACCCAGCTTTAAATGGGAACCTGGAGAAATCTAGGGAAGATAAGCAGGAAGGGTGTGCGAAAACACAGGATGGCTGGCCCCCTAGCCCCCCATTGCACTTCCTGGCTGAATGGCCACAAGATAAAGATCAGCACCGTCAGTTTGAACCTTAAGGCTCTAGTGCCGTCATACTTACTTACTTACTTTACAATGAAAAAGTGCCAAGTGTCACCAAAAGCTCGATAGCGCTGACATTTTAATTTTTTTTTAGTCCTTCTCTGTTTTTGAATGGTGAAGTCTAGGTGAAATGGGACTCAAAATAAAAGGGAAGAATCCTGAGTTAAGGTTGGAATTCATGAAAATCAAAATGAGATTCTCGATGAAGAACTCACACGATCTTTAAACTGAAAACAATATAGGAGCAAATCTTGTACTTAGTTAAAGGAAGTGAAACGTGATTCAGCGGAATGACTCTAGCAGCACACACACCTGCTACACACCATTGCCATCGCCACTATATTTAATAGTGTTAACCGAACACGGCTGTTTAGCTTATAGAAATCTACGTTCTATTAAGGTTGGTCCGTGTGAAGGAGTTACCGCCGCTGACGATCTTTGGGTATCCAGGTATATTTTACATCGTGTTGCTGAAGATTTTGGAGTGAACATAACTCTTGACTGCAAGCCTATGACTGGTCCGTGGAATGGATCAGCAATGACACCTAATTTTTCAACAAAAGCTATGAGAGACGATAATGGTATTTTGTGAGTATTTTTTTTTTTTTTGAGTTCTTACTAAGATGTAAGGTATAAACCAGGCTGCTTTGTTCAGGTTTATGGTGCATAGCTTTTATTTAAGGCTGCTTTGTTCAGGTTTATGGTGCATAGCTTTTTATTTCGTTGTTTTATTGTTTCCATTATTATTGTTTTGACGCGAGCCATTTTCTGTCTGTACATTTAGCTGATAAATGTTAAACTTTACCAAGCTGCTTTGTTCAGGTTTATGGTGCATAGCTTAGTGTTTGGTGATTCAAGCTACTATAAGGATTTGTGGGATATACCATGTTTAGTAATAATGTCAACCGTTTCCGTTTTCCTTACCTCCCCAAAAGTATGGGTGTAACTATTTCCAAAATCTTAGTGTGCACACTAATAGCATGGATTTTGACGTAGCTACATTGTAAATACTTGACGTGGCTCCATTGGATATCTTGATGTGACTCCAGTTGCCAGAAAAGGGAGACAAAACATATGTAAAGCAAGTTGTGAGTTCCTAAAATAGAGTTAGTCTTTTTAAAAGAGAGCTATAGCATTTTGATTCCTTCTAAATTCAGTGAAGCTATCCCGACTTTCGTCCAATGTTCTTGGTCTCCTCAACTCTCTTCGACAAGAAAACTTTGACATACAATTAAGGAAGGAAGATTCTTGAGGGGAGGGAATACGTCATACGATTTCTGCATGAAATATCAAAGCACATTAAATTGAAAGTATTTTTTTTAATACCCTAAAAGCGAAATTTTCTAAGGTTTTTTGCAGAATCTGAAGGGTGGGGATTGATTTTAAAATATAAAGAAATTTGAAAAATTACATGATAGTACACAAAAGTTGTTGGGGAGGGGAAAGGGGACTCCCTGGGAGCTGTTTTTGTGGTTGTTTTTTTCCTTTCCATGGAGCAATCTCTCATTTCATTTGAAGGGATATACTGATCCCTGAAAGGAATATAAAGAGAGAAAATTTGGTTTTAAGTCCATTGATATTATTATTCATTTTAATTTAACGACTCTTTTGGTCAAGCATTCGTTCTTAAATATTCGGGAACAGTAGTCAAAACTTCAGCGTCAAGAGAAGGGTATTGAGTTTTAGGCATCCTCATTTGCGAACCAATTTCTCTCTGCTTTGAGATTTAATGCCATTCTTTGCTTTCATTTTAGAAAACTCTTAATTATTTAATCTAGTTTAGGACATGCACTTTATTTTTATCTTCTAAACGAGCTTAAGGCTGGGATTGATCTTTACATCTGCGTTTAGGACTGGAGAGGCAATTTGTATATTACACATTTTCTCGTCTCATTCGACTAGACCACTGGTTTTGCATAATTACAATGAAATAATGCATAGATTATTTCTAATATGTAAACAATTAGAACCAGATACACACGGTACTTTGCTCTTAAACCAGCAAATAAAGCTACTATTGGGTGAAATGAAAAAATAAAATATAGATAAAATTTTTGAAACACTGAAGTACTTCGAGAAATTGATACCATTGATGCCAGTGAAGGATTGGTATCCATCTAAATGGATACCTTGAGAAATCTGGAGAAGGTCAGCAGGAAGGTTGTGTGAAAGCAGAGGATGGTTGGCCCCTAACCCTCCATTCCACGTCCTAGATTAGCTTTATGGTGATAATATTGAGCAGCATTAGACGGTGCTAGCTGGTTTTTTTTTCAGTTGTTTCTGTGCTATGCAAAACTGATCAGGTGGAATTTTTTTTACGTTCCATATACAGTTACCTCAAATTTTTTAAAATTAGTGTTAATATACCAGTCACATTTAAAGAAGAAAGAAAGAGTTATTGAAGATACAGAGTTATTGGGACATAATTATTGGGAGGACAATAGGATAGTTATTGCCATCTCCTTTGGGGAAGGACACGTAAGACAATGTGATTGACGTCTTAAAATGCATGAAATTAATGCACACTTTTCACCAGAGAATTATGAGGAAGGAATTATGGAATAATCCATTTGAAGAATAGGAACTCATAACAATCAGCAAGAGTTGTTTTACCATTTTTAAGTCTGTTGCCACATCCGAGCAAAATAGGCCCCACAAGAAAGCAGAAATGTTGCTAGTGTCTTTGTCCAGTTGAGCTCCTCATGGAAACTTGGGCTCTAGATCTGGAGAATAGAATAACATCTTGGAAGAGTGCAAACAGCTTATGAAATCTTCTTATTCTTCCAAAATTTTGCTATTCTTCCATCGTAACCAGGTCGCTTGGAACATAGGGATACCATACGAAGACGTCTATTCCAGCAATATGCTCTAACATTCTGCAAGTGCATAAGATATTGATCATTGCTACATTTTAGGCCAACTAATCTAGCAAAGGAGATGTCAAGGGAAAAAATGAAGCCAAGTGTCACCTTTACAAAAGGCACCTAAATTCTCCCTAAAAGTATTTTGTTTATGATGTAAGATTTTCCCCTGACCATACGAATTCAATAAATACACATAAGAACTTCATGTTCGTGAAACAAACCATGATTGAACTTTCACACAATTTACTTTTACCATATAAGTCGCTCATACAAAGGCCGCGTAAGGGATTCTCTTATCCCTCCACCAACCCACAACAATACATAACCCTGTCTCATCTTTTTAATAATATAAATATCAAGATCACACTAATGATTTTCCATTCGAATTATACCCTTTTCTCCTCTCAGCCCTCACAGCCCTTACATTATTTTTTTTTATTTGATTAATGTAATGTTTCGTTTCAAATCAAATTTTATCTTAGTTGTTGTCGAATTTTTACTAAGATAGTAACGCTTGCTAAGACGTACGGTATGCCCCATGTGTGTGAAATATCTTCCCACGCCCCTGCTAACATTTAATTGTCTCTTTTTTTCACAGTTTGCCCCCCTCTCAGCCCTCACAGCCCTTACATTATTTTTTTTTATTTGATTAATGTAATGTTTCGTTTCAAATCAAATTTTATCTTAGTTGTTGTCGAATTTTTACTAAGATAGTAACGCTTGCTAAGACGTACGGTATGCCCCATGTGTGTGAAATATCTTCCCACGCCCCTGCTAACATTTAATTGTCTCTTTTTTTCACAGTTTGCCCCCCTGTAAGATTTGCTTCAATTGGCTTTTTTAACAGGTAAATTATGATTTTTTTTTTTTTTTTGTCTAACTGAAAAACCAATTCTGACCAGATTTTTCGAATTACAAAATATGTAACTCTGAGGATTGCCATACTTGGGACCAAACATATCAGGAAAGGATTAGAAAAAGTTACAAGGCAGTAAAGAATGTCGAGTGTGATCCTAGGTTGTAGTTTGAAATAAGAAAGTCGGATAAGAACTATGCAAAATTTAATAACTTATGCAAAAATAGAAAGAAGCAAAAACAAATCAGAAAAACCTGAAGCAAGTCGGATTGTAGTAAGGAAAGTTGGATGGACTGAAGGAGGCTGAAGAAGAGAAAGAACGTTGCAGAAGGACTTTGAAAGTCAGAGAAGCCTTTAAAAAG
>NC_088876.1:32759795-32855576 GCF_032884065.1 Artemia franciscana | reverse complement strand
TGCATCATACATTAGCCGTGCCTTGAACACTCTAACCCCCCTAGAAATTTCTCTGGCAAGAGGTGATCTTTGGCACGAAACTTGTAAGCACTGTCATCATTATGGCGTTTTCCGGCCGAGATAGCTGAAGCGGCTCATAGTGAAGAAGGGTTTTATCGCCTTTTCCGTTTTCCCGCCGTTTCAGAGTAGACATTTTGGCAGAAAACAACACATTTTTTCATTCATTTATAGTTATACTACAACTTTTCCTCACCTTAAAACTTAAAACGAACAGATATTACTTCGTTTATGAAAGGGGCTGCTTCTTCATCAACGCCCCGCTCTTTACGCTAAAGTTTTTTACTGTTTTAAAAAGGAGAGTTGAGAGAAAGAGTCAAACTTTAGCGTAAAGAGCGGGGCGTTGATGAGGAAGCAGCCCCTTTCATATACGAAGTAATTTCTATTCGTTTTAAGTTTTAATGTTGCTTCTTACTTTCAGTTAAAAAAACTTGTTTTTTTTTGTATTTAATTTCAAACAAGAAACCACTCGGAAACCACATGTTTGTCGTGGTTTTGAAAAGGAAAGTAGTGTGGATACGGGAAAAATATTTAAGCCGAAAACGAAGCAGAAAACGTAAAGCACAAATTAAAAGCAGTCGCAGTTAAAAAATACTGAAAATAAAAAATTATGGTACTGATTTTGAAAAAATGCCGAAAAGTGTCCATTTTTCAAAAAGTTGCCTTTTTTATCCAATAGTGGCGCGGGGTCACCTAGAGTTAAATATTGTCACAAAAGCACTAAAAGTGACCCTTCCATTTCTGTATCCATTTCTGACCGTCTTTTGGTAAGAAAATTCTTGTCAAATAGCATTTAGCGTCACTTTCTGCTAAAAGAACACGAAACTATAAAACTGACTAAAGAAGAATATCTTCGTGACTTATTAATCAATGATTTAAATTATCGTAATTGAGGTTTTGGGAGGATGTTTCGCTGTCACACTCGTCTCGTATCGCTAAAATTTACTTTAAGAAAATTTTCGTCAAATAGTATTTTAGTTATAGTTACAGCTTATAGTTAATCTTCTCGCCGCTTTTCTCTGTCAAGCAATCAACGTTCCATATCACAACAGCTTATTCTATTAGCGCGACTTCTAGCGCGACATCTATCGGAGCGCGACTTCCCATGCTTTTTTTTTTACCACGTATGCAACAAACAGAATTGCATTTCCGACATGACGTATTGTGGGCTTGGAGGAGGTGCTAAGTTCAGAGCTCTGTACCAAAAGCTTCTCGTGGTCAAGATAGGATCTTTCATAACTTTACTCTATTGGTTTCTAAGCTTTGAGTGAGAGAGTGGTAAAATTAACAATGAAAATTTGGACAGGATTAGTCATTTTTGCTTTGGCTGGTAAGTTTTTATTTTTGGGGGATGAAGGGGGGTAAAGTTTCAGAACAGTCGCTTACCTTATGAAAGTATGGCTGAAGCAAGAATAGAAGGCTCATTTTTGCATTTTTTACAATTTGTTTCCCCTCTTTAATGGCCTCATATAGGCTTTTTTTTACTTTTTCTAATCTCCGTGTTAGCTTTGGGATAATTTCTTTGGTGTCCTTAATAGATAAAGAAGCAATGAAGAACAAATGTTACGGTTCTTACCTTAAGAAGGACAACGGATTTGAAATAAGAAAGGTGTATAAAGCGGGCTGGGAGAAATCCCAAAAGGATTTTAAAATCCTAAGTCATCACAAGAAGTGCTTATTATCCCTCGCCCTGGAATACAACTTCTCCATCAATTATCATTTACCGGCTCACTTGTAAAAGGCTGGAATTACAAGAAAAAAAATGAAATAACTTAATCCAAATACTAGAATAACATCTCGATCATTCCAGGGTGTAATATTTTGATAAAGCATTTTGGTATAAACCCGGAATTATGTTAAAATATTATTAGATTGAAACCTCTAAAGTAGGGTTGTCTGTTACGCTGGATTTGACGCTGTAATTTTCATTAAGATTCTATGAATTTTAGGGGATGTTTCTCTCTTTTTTTCGAAAATCAGGCAAATTTTATCAGGCTTGTAACCTTTGATGGGTAAGACTAATCCTAATGAAACAAATTTAGCTATTCGAAATCAGCATTCAAATCTGGTATATTTTCATTATCTATTGGTATTAGAATTCCTTTTTGAGAGTATCGCTTACTATTGAGCCGGGTCGCTCCTTACTTACAGTTTGTTACCATGAACCGTTTGATATTCTTTCCTTCTTTTTTTTGTATGGTAAAATTTTGATTAGTCTTCTGTTAGTCGTCGACTTTTGCTTGCATTGAAAGAGTACTCATGAGCTCATATACGAAGCGACTATAATCAGAAATGTTTCCCCTGAGCGGAATGCTGGGAATTTCCGTATTTTCCCACTGACCAGACACGCTTTTTGTGTTTTATTATAATTTTTCCAGAAGGGATTTTATTTATTTAGTTGTCACTTTGAAAAAGATTAAATTTTTCACAGTTATGAAACATAAGGTGTCAAATATATTGGTTTTCGGTATCCAAAATTAAAAATATTGACTTCAAAATTTTGCTTTGAACAAACTACGTTGATAATGCGTTACTTTTTATAAACACTGTGTCTAAAGGCATCGAATAATTTGGTGTTTGACAAACGAGTTTAAAACTCTCTATATTTTAAAAAAAATATCCGTCCAACGCTTTGGCATTGCTCAATAGAACTGAATGCTGGGAGTTTATATCTTAGTTTTATGGCACTTGGTATTTACCAAGGGACATATATCAATCGCAAATTCTGTCGGTCTTTCCCTCATTCCCGGTTTTGCTAGTTTAGGCACTTTCACATAAGCTAGGATGATGAAATTTGGCAGGCTTATCATGGGCCAGACTAGATTAAATTAGAAATAGCCGTTTCCCTGATTCGACCATCTGGGGGGAGTGGGGGGATGGTTAATTCGGAAAAATTTGAAACAACAAGGTATTTTTAACTTACAAACGAGTGATCGGATCTTAATGAAATTTGATATTTAGCAGTATATCGTGTCTCCGAGTTCTTATTTTAAATCTCGACCCGATCCGGTGATATTGAGGGGGGAGTTGGAGGGGGAACCCTAAAATCTTGAAGAACGCTTAGAGTGGAGGGATCGGGATGAAACTTGGTGGGAAAATAAGCACAAGTCCTAGATACGTGATTGATGTAAACGGAACAGATCTGTTTTTTTTTGCGGGAGTTGGGGGAGGATTAATTCTGAAAAATAAGGAAAAAATGAGGTATTTTTAACTTATGAAGGAGTGATCGGATCTTAATGAAATTTTATATTTAGAAGGACCCCGTATCTCAAATCTCTTTTTTACATCCCGAACGGATCCAGTGTCATTGGGAGGAGTTGGGGGGGGCTGATTCGAAAAAATTTCAAAAAATGAGGTATTTGTGACGGTGATCAGATCTTAATTAAATTTGATATTTAAAAGGATCTTGTGTTTCAAAGCTCTTATATTGAATTCTGACCAGATCCGGTGACATTTGGGTGAGTTGGAGGGGAAACCAGAAATCTTGGAAAACGTGTAAATTGAGGTATCCTTATCTTACGATTGGGTGATCAGATCTTAATGAAACTTGATTTATAGAATGATCTTATGTCTCAGATACTCCATTTTCCATTCGAATTGGATCTGGGGACATAGAGGGCTGAAGGGGGTAAACAGAAATCTTGGAAACGGGAAATCTTGGAAAACGCTTAAAGTGTTGAGATCGGGATGAAACTTGATGGGAAGAATAACCACTAGTTCTAGATACGTGATTGACATAATTGAGAAGGATCTGCTCTCTTTGAGGGAGTTGGGGGGGGGTGTTAATTCGAAAAAATTATAAAAACTGAGGTATTCTTAACTTAAGAACGGGTGACCGGATCTTAGTGAAATTAGATATTTAGAAGGACTTCATGTCTCAAAACTCTTATTTTAAATCCCGACCAGATCTGGTGACATTGGGGAAGTTGGAGGGAGAAACCGGAAATCGTGGAAAACGCTTAGAGGGGAGAGATCGGGATAAAACTTGGTGGATAGAATAAACAAATGTCGTAGATACGTGATTGATGTTAACGGACTGGATCTGATCTCTTTGGGGGAGTTAGGGGGGTCCAGTGCTTTGGCAAGTTTGGTGCTTCTGGACGTGCTACGACGATAAAAATTGGTAGGTGTGTCAGGGACCTGCACAAATTGACTTGATAAAGTCGTTTTCCTGGATTCGACCATCTAGGGGGCTGAAGGGATAGAAGACATAAAAATGAGGTATTTTTAAGTTACGAGTGGGTGATCGGATCTTAATGAATTTTGATATTTAGAAGGACCTCGTTTCTCTGGTTTTTTGGTTAAATCATTCTATTGATTCATAGAATTTTACTAGAGCTCATGCCATATGAGCTCTTGGCTCTTAACTCTTCCGACCTCGTCACAAGTGCCATATGAGCTCTTGTTTAGGGTTTGCTGATGGTTTCAGTTAGTATTGAGTCGCGTCGCTCCTTATATACAGGTCGTTACCACGAATTATTTGATTCAAGTTTAAATTAGACACAATTTTATGAATAAGCCTTGCAATTTGTATTTAATATTCGAAGATTACAAAACAAGTTTATGTAGTTAATCTGTGGTGAAATTCATGGTGTTTTAACCCTTTTTCATGACATTATAAAGAGAATTTCAAAAGTATCTTCTTTGAGTTCTGATTTGATCGTTGATTTATTGAAACTAAATTTTGTTGAATGGAAGCTAGACTGAATATTAACTTAGTTGCATCTTTCTTATGCATTTATTTTTTAGGGTCATTGTATTTTTTTGTAATACAGACAAATTGTTCAAGTTTGTACACTTCCTTTTATCTCTATTTTTACAACGAGTGCAAGCTACTTGTTTGCGTTCGTAGAAGATCCGTAAGAACTTTTAATATTATGGAACAGCATTTTTAAATGACTTTTTTGGTTCAAGAGGCTTGAACAATTAGCGTTTTTTCATCATTTGTGTTTGTTTAATAACAGCTTAATAATGGAATGCTTCATGAAAAAATGTTGTAATTTATATAAGTAAATCTGATGTTTATGTGTAATGTATCGTATGTCATAATTAGGTAAAATCCTTTTATAACAAAATTTATAGAGTTCTTATTTTTTTAATCTTATTTTTCATAGTACCACTTTTTTTTAATTATGTTAGAAGATATTCATCAGATTTTTCATGAATAGGTAATCCATTAAATTTGGAGTTTTTGTAGGGTAGGTGCAAAATTATTCTCTCAATTTAGATAATCCAACTTTCTTGTGCATATTCTTTCTTTTTTTTCGCGCTTGTTTTTTTTTGTGACCCATTCTCCATGATTCTGCTCTTGGTATTATCTATATTTTTAATAAGTTTAAGCCAATTTTCATAATTCATTTCAGATTTATTTTCATTCTTTTAGAAACAATATATTTCAAGCCACTTGCTTCAGTTCACAGGGTTAAAATAAAAATAAGCCTGGTTTTTAAAATGAGTTGTGCTTCATAATCAGATGCTTGACATCAAACAATTGTAATTTCTATTAATAAACATAATGGGCTGGTATAATTTATATTATGTCATAATTAGATGCATTCCTTTTATTGGGAGAACAATAGTTTTTTGACCTTTTTTCAACTAGTATTTTTTAGTATGTATTTTTAAGAAGATTTCCATCAGATTCATAATGAACAGGTAATATGATTCCTAATGAACAGGTAAACTGAATATTCCTTTTAGGTGATTACAACGTTGCGCCATCAATACCGTCCTAAGTTATTATGCATTTTCTTTATTTTTGTGTTTGTTTTTAATGAACTTAATATTACCGAGTGATATATAGTGGTCGCAAATTCTGTCGGTCTGTCGGTCTTTCTCGGTTTTGCTAGTTTGGGCTTTTCCAGATAAGCTAGGACAATGAAATTTGGCAGGTGTATCAGGGACCAGGCCAGATTAAATTAGAAAAATTTTTTTCCCCAATTTGACCATCTGAGGAGGGGGGGGGGGTAATCCGGAAATATAAAAAAAGAGGGTAAATTTAACTTACGAACGGACGATTGGATATTGATGAAATTCAATATTTAGAAGGATAGTGTGTCTCAGAGCTCTTATTTTAAATACCGACTGGATCTGGAGACATAGGGGGAGCTGGAGGGGAAACTGGAAATCTTGGAAAACGCTTAGAGTGGAGGAATCGGGATGAAACTTGATGGATAGAATAAGCAAAAGTCCTAGATACGTGATTGACATAACCGGAAAGGATCTACTCTCATTGTGGGAGTTGGGGGGAGGGCTAGTTCTGAAAAATTGAAAAAAATGAGGTATTTTTAGCTTATGAAGGAGTGATCGGATCTTAATGAAATTTGATCTTTAGAAGCACCTCGTAACTCAGATTTCTCATTTTAAATTCTGACCGGATACAGTGTCATTGGGAGCAGTTGGGGGAAGTCGAAAATCTTGGAAAACGCTTAGAATGGAGAGATCAGGATGAAACTTGATGGGAAGAATAAGCACAATTCCTTAATACGTGATTTACATAACCAGATTGGATTCGCTCTCTTTGGGAGTGATGAGGGGGGGGGGCTAACTTGGTAATTCGTAAAAATTAGAAAAAATTAGGGATTTTAAACTTACGAATAGGTGATTGGATCCTAATGAAATTTGACATTTGGAAGGACCTCGTGTCTCAGAGCTCTTGTTTTAAATTCTGATTCGATCAGGCGACACTAGGGGGAGCTGGAGGAGAAAACCGGAAATCTTGGACAGCGATTACAGTGGAGAGATCGAAATGAGATTTGGTGGGAAGAATAAGCATATATTCCAGATACGTGAATTACATAACCAGACTAGATTGGCTTTCTTTGGGGGAGCTGGAGGGGGGGCGTATATTTCGAGAAAATTTGAAAAAATGAGGTATTTGTAATTTACAAACGGGTTATGAGGTCTTAATGAAATTTGATATTTAGAAGGATCTTGTGCTTCAAAGATTTGATTTTAAATCCTTACTAGATCCGCTGACATTAGGGGGAATTGGAGGGGGAAACTAGAAATCTTCGAAAACGTGAAAATTGAGGTATCTTTATCTTACGATTGAGTGATCGGACCTTAATAAAGCTTGATATATAGAAAAATCTGATGCCTCAGATTCTCCATTTTCAACTCGAATGGGATCCAGAGACACAGGGGGTTAGAGGGGGAAACAGAAATCCTGGAAACTGATAATCTTGGAAAACGCATAGAGTGGAGAGATCGGGAGGAAACTTGATGAAAGAAGAAGCGCAAGTTCTAGACACGTGATTGGAATAATTGGGCTGGATCCGCTCTCTTTGGGGGAGTTGGAGGGGCGATTTCCAGTGCTTTGGCGAATGGTGCTTCTGGACGTGCTAGGACGATGACAATTGTTGGGCGTGTCAGGGACCCGCACAAATTGATTTGATATCATTCGTTTCTTCGATTCAACCATCTGGGTTGCTGGATAGAGAGAAAAATTGAAAAAAGAGGTATTTTTAACTTACGAATGGATGATAGGATCTGAATGAAACTTGATATTTAGAAGGAACTCGTTTTTCAAAGCTCTTATTTTAAATCCCGACCGTATCCGAGCATATTGGGGAAAGTTGGAGAGGGAATCAGGAAATCATGGAAAACGCTTAGATGGCAGAGATCGGGATGAATAAGCACAAGTCCTAGATACATGATTGACACAACCACACTGCATTGGCTCTCTTTGGAGGAGTTGGAAGGGGGGGGGATAATTCGGAAAAATCTGAAAAAATGAGGCATTTGTAATTTACGAACGGGTGATCAGATCTTAACGAAATTTGATATTTAGAAGGACCTCCTGTATCAAAGCTCTTATTTTCAATCCCGACTGTAGCTGTTTATATTGGGGGGGGGGTTGGAGGGGCAACTTGAAATCATGGAAAATACTTAGAGGGGAGAGATCGGAATGAAACTTTGTGGGGAAAATAAGCATAAGTCCTAGATACGTTATTGACATAACTGGACTGCATCCACTGTCTTTGGTAGAGTTAGGGGAAAATTAGAAAAATTGAGGGAATTGAACTTACGAATGGGTTACCGGATCTTCATGAAATTTGATATTTAGAAGAAACTTGTGTCTTCGACATCTTATTTTAAATCCCGACGAGATCTGGTGACATTGCAGGGAGCTAGGGGAAACCAAAAATCTTGGAAAACGCTTAGACTGGAGAGATCAGGATGAAACCTGGTGGGTAGAATAAGCCACCAGGTGTAATTATTTCCCAATCCTCAATAGAGTTATAAACTATTAAGTGGCATACCATTTTATCCAGTATTTCGAGTTGGCCTTGTATCTGGGCGAAATACCTGTGATTTTTTTTTTAGCTGAAGACCTTCACTGGATAATTCAAGAAAAAATGCTTTAACTAAATTTTTTGACTGGGCCACATCATAAATGGTTTTGAACTCTGGTATATTATGCACAGTTTTATCTCTATAGGTGTGCCATTAGGGAGCAGTCCATCTACAGATGCAGCAAGATACTGATACTGTGGATGCACACTGAGTCCTATTTGATCTCCCTTTACGACTTTTAAGTTGAATTTGTTTTCATATGCTTCTAGTGCCACTACTTCTAAATCTAAGCCCTTTTTCATTAGGGCAGAGCAGAATCTAGGTCCCAAGTTTGCAAATTTTTCTGGTTGCAATTCTGTGGAAGTAACTACTAGTTATTCTTTTAGATCTTTCTTCAACCCAAGTATCATTTTTGGATTGGCCCTTGGTACTGTTGAACAAACAGCTTATACTGGCAAAATCCAATTTTAAATACTCGTCAGTATATTTTTGTATGGCCAAATTCATTTCATCAGAAGTCATGTCTGGCTTGTTGCAATTTGGTCCATAGTCATGATTACCAAAGTTATAGTTTCTATTTTTTAACTTAGCAAAGTGTTTTCCTCCAAGAGCACTATAATAACTGGTCAAATTACGTTTAGATATTACACGGAGTTTAGCCGTTTTATTACAATATTTGTTTGTTACGCTAGAAGGACTAAGCCCAAAAATATTTTTCCAAGCTAATTGATGCCATTTTGGACCTGAATTATAAGCAAGACTTGCTCCATGAACTCTTGCATGATATGAACCTCGTTTAGACCGGCTTATTTGCTTTCCTCCGATGAATTTAGCAACAACTGACATATAGCTTTCAGCTAAGTTTGTAGTTGCATCATTTCGAAGCTGCTCTGCTTTTCGACACACAATATCGACCTCTGTCATAACATCTTCAAACACGTGCAGGGGAAAATTATTCCACCGATCTTCTATTTTACTATTCACAGTCAATTCAGCAATCTTAGGACAGCCAGAATCACATTTTGTGTGGTTTCCGAAAACATGGTACGGGCCTCTTTTTAACAAGATTTTCAATTCTTCTGCTGTTCCATTATTTTCAGAATTTATTTTTATCGCACCCCTTAAATTTTTTGTCAGTTGCTGGATAATTCCTCGGGGAAGACATTTTGTGTACAAACCTTTTTTATTTTTGCACAAATTATATAGATGGGCTGTATAGTTTTTTGTGACGTGATTTGCACATTCATGTTTCCGTATGTTGGAACCGTGGGAAACACTTTGTTTTAGCTTATAAAAAACACTGGAATCACCGTCACCGATAAACTCTAAAAACTGTAATCCGTGCATCGCCTCACTGGAACGAAAGCCTTCAACTAGAATATCTGTTTCCATGCTCCTTGAATTTCCGTTATAATTCAGGAAGCAGAAATGATCTTTGGGAATTACTTTGGCGTTTGCAGAAGAAAAACATATATAACAGTATTTATTTTTTATGCCAACATATAACAGTTTTTTCGTAAATGCATCTATGATAACTGCAACACATCCTTTGGCCGAATAATCGTGTCCTTTGCTACGCTTATTCCAGCCTCCATCACATATCACTTTTGTCCAGTATGAGTCCTCCTTATACCTATCATCATGAATGGCTGATTTTAAGGCCTCTCGTCCATTTTCTAGCAAAATTTCCGATAAACTATTCATCCAAGCATTACCAAGCTGCCTTTCAATACGGGAATAAACTATTCGTGACATTGGTTTCACTCCAAGCACCCCGAAGAATTCACACAGTGTAGAATACCCTCCTCCACTACCCATGGCTCCCCAAACAGCCTTCGAATTCAAGCAGCCTTTAAGACTTGATTTTTTTTCGGAAAAAGCAACCTGTGTCTGGTCCGTAAAACTTGAAAGATATTCTTTTACGCTTGTTGCTAGACATTCTGGTTCACCTTTAATCCTCTTTTCCCAGTTACACTTATTACACTTAACTTTCAGTTCAGTTTTCAGGCCTTTCTTTTCTAATTGCTTTATAATCAATTTTCCGTGATCGCAACTGATTTTGTGTCTGAATGCTGAAATTACTTCAGCAAGGAAATACCTTAGATTCACAATGCAGTTTCCATCTGGAATTCCAGATAAGTCTATCTCAGTATTCGTATCGGGGCAATCAGCACCGTAAGAACCACCACTGTTTCCCAATATATTTGAATCGTCTATGAGAGGATTCGCTGAAAATTCTTCTGAAATTTTTGATCCATTTGACAAATTATCTTTATCTTGTTCTCCAAGCAGCACCTTTCTAAAAAAAAAATGAAAAGAACCATAGAAAAAAAAACAGCGACCCGGCTCAATAGTAAACGAAAGTCTAAAAAACGGAATTTTGATACTAATAAATACGTCAAAAGAATCGGATTTTAATTAAATTTAGTCCTACCCATCAAAAGATAAGAGCCTGAAAAAATTTGTCTTATTTTGGAAAAAAAAGGGGGAAACAGGCCCTAAAAGTCATAGAATTGTTTTGCCCGAAGACTGATCAAGGGTGCGTGTTTATTTGTTTTTTGTTTTCTTTTTCCCAGGGGTGATCGTATCGACCCATTGGTCCTAGGGTGTCGCAAGAGGGCTCATTTTAATGAAAATGAAAAGTTCCAGTGCCCTTTTTAAGTGACCAAAAAATTGGAGGGCACCTAGGCCCCCTCCCACTTTCATTTTTTTCTCAAAGTCAACAGATCAAAATTTTGAGATAGCCATTTTCTTAAGCATAGTCAAAAAACATAACAAGATGTCTTTGGGGACGACTTACTCCCCCATAGTGCCCGGGGGAGGGGCTACAAGTTATAAACTTTGACCAGTGTTTACCTTGACCTGATGCCCACTTAGTTGGACAATCTGTCTTGGCTTTTTCTACAATTGGCCATGACTTGACTTTTCCCACAACTATTCCTTTTAATTAAAAGTTAACGGTTGAGGGGTTTTGGTTGAGGGGGGGGGGTAGAGGGGAGGGAGCCACGTTGAAGGATCTTTACTTAGAGGAATTTGTCACGAGGGAAAAGAAATTCAATGAAGGGGCATAGGATTTTCTAGCATTATTAAAAAAAAACACTGAAAAAATAATAATGATGAAGTTTTTCAATTGAAAGTAAGGAGCAGCATTAAAACTTAAAACAATTATTAAAACGAGATTATTACACATATTAGGGGTTCATCTCCTCCTAAATACCTTGCTTTTTACGCTAAAGTAATTTTAACTATATATTCTACAGTCTTTGTGATTCAGGGGTCATTCTTAAAGAACCGGGACAAAATTTAAGCTTTAGTGTAAAGAGCGAGGTATTGACGAAAGAGCAAACCCCCTCATATATGTAATACAAATATACAAAGTGCTAGGTGCTTTTATAAGTTACCAAAAATTGGAGGGCAACTAGACCTCCTCCCCCACCCCATTTTCTTCAAACTCGTCAGAACAAAAATATGAGAAAGCCATTTAGACAAAAAAAGATATGCAAATTTCGTTGTGCGGTGAGCCAAATCAAAACATGGATTAATTTAAAAACGTTCAGAAATTACATAAAAAAAACAAGTTTTTTTAACTTCAAGTAAGGAGCGACATCAAAACTTAAAACGAAGAGAAATTATTCCGTATATGAAAGGGGTAGTCCCCTCCTCAACGCCTCGCTCTTTACGCTAAAGTTTCTTATTGTTTTAAAAACTATAGTTGTGAGAAAGAGTCAAACTTTAGCGTAGAGAGCGGGACGTTGAGGAGGGGACTACCCCTTTCATAAACGGAATAATTTTTGTTCGTTTTAATGTCGCTCCTTACATGGAGTTAAAAAAAAAACTTGTTTTTTTATTTAATGGACAAGAGGGAATGAAACTTGTATATGTAATTTTTACTTACCGGTATTTTAAATTCAGCCACCTTTTGTTGATAATTTTCTTCCTCAGCTCAAATGTCTTATTGACTTCAGTTGACAATTCAACAACTTTAATCAGAGACACAATGCCTTTTAGGCGTAATGCCTAAAATTGGATAAGAATCCCGCCTTTTTTTCTATTGGCTGATGAACAACGCTATTAAGCCGGAAACAGGGGTAAAATAAGTAAAAAGTAAGCACATTTTGAAATTGTATTTTTCTGATTTTGCTTTCAAACTATTTATGATAGACATCAGAAATTTTCTGTAATGGTTGTAGATTATAAAATCTACATATGGTCCAAAATTCTACACTCTGGAGCCAACTTCATACCTTCTAGCAAGAAAAATGTTGAAAATTAAAAATAATTTTTTGCACCGTTAAAAATAAAAATATAACAATTCTGCAACCAACATTTTTTTTTAAATACTGGCAGGATGAAAAAAAAATCTACTGTCATTTCCCATCCACTAAATTTTTATTCACCAAACTAAAATAACTTGATTTCTTTTTTTTTGCACAATAGGTAAAGCATATACAGAAAAAGTGAAACCAACATTTTTTTCCTTTTTAACTCGAGAGTCATCAAAAAAAACAATCAGTTCAAAATCACCTAAATCGCAGAAGTTATTCATGATTTTCTATCATAGGAAAAATAGCATTGGACACAAATTAAGACCATTAGCCTTAAGTAAAATAAATTTCTTAGAAGTGACAGAATATCCAGTAATAAAACCTCCATTGTTTGGAATGACTTTCAAAGTTAAGTTTCTTATTTCGTCTCGGAAATATTTGATAAAGGCGCCAGTTGTATGAGGTCATATGGTAATTAAACTGAAATTCTTACATGGAAAGAATAGCTTTTTTTCATGTGAAAATCAAAGCCTTTTTGTAAGGATTTGAAATAAGAGCATATACGAGAATTCGTATTAATGTGACATTCATGTGACGATAGAAAAACAAACGAAGGTAGAAATCAGACATGGAAAATGATTAATTTCTTCTATAAGTGGGAAAAACACTGATTCTACAAAAGCAATAACTAGACTTGCCGTGTCACGGCCCCGTGAACTATTGCAGTTATTGGGTAATGGTTTTGTCTCAAAAATTTTTGAGACTTCAAATAAGGAAAATCACACGTAAAACCTCAAATATCCTAAAACCCAAAGAATTCACTTAAAGAGGTCATTTAAAAAGGGCACTAGAAATTCTCACTTCCGTTAGAATGAGCCCTCTTGCAACATTCTAGGATCACTGGGTCGATACGATAAGCCCTAGAAAAAACAAACAAATAAACACGCATCCTTGATGTGCCTTCTGGTAAAAAATACAAAATTCCACATTTTTGTAGATAGGAGCTTGAATCTTCTACAATAGGGTTCTCTTATACGCTGAATCTGATGGTGTTATTTTTGTTAAGATTCTATGACGTTTAGGGGGCGTTTCCCCCTATTTTCTAAAATAAGGCAAATTTTCTCAGGCTCGTAACTTTTGATGGGTAAGACTAGACTTGATAAAAAAAAAACTTATATTTAAAAT
Organism: Artemia franciscana; assembly: GCF_032884065.1. Lineage (NCBI taxonomy): Eukaryota > Metazoa > Arthropoda > Branchiopoda > Anostraca > Artemiidae > Artemia > Artemia franciscana. The sequence continues at coordinate 32,841,771 of NC_088876.1, read as the reverse complement.
CAGCATTAAAATGCGATTCTTTTGATGTAGCTATTGGTATCGAAAACATTTTTTGGAGTTTTGGTTACTATTGAGCCGGATCGCTCCTTACTACAGTTCGTTACCACGAACTGTTTGAAAAAAACTAAGTAGGTATATAACTAACAGCTGTTAAGTAGAAGCTTAAGGTGTTTTATGACTTATAGCCTACATAAGTATGCAGAGGTTAGGCCTATCTGATCCTGATCTGGTTTGCTGCTGCTTTATCATTTTTGGAAGTTGGTTGATTTCCCGAACTAAGACATTAGGCTTTTGGTAAATACACTTTAGGTCCACATGCATCATACATTAGCCGTGCCTTGAACACTCTAACCCCCCTAGAAATTTCTCTGGCAAGAGGTGATCTTTGGCACGAAACTTGTAAGCACTGTCATCATTATGGCGTTTTCCGGCCGAGATAGCTGAAGCGGCTCATAGTGAAGAAGGGTTTTATCGCCTTTTCCGTTTTCCCGCCGTTTCAGAGTAGACATTTTGGCAGAAAACAACACATTTTTTCATTCATTTATAGTTATACTACAACTTTTCCTCACCTTAAAACTTAAAACGAACAGATATTACTTCGTTTATGAAAGGGGCTGCTTCTTCATCAACGCCCTGCTCTTTACGCTAAAGTTTTTTACTGTTTTAAAAAGGAGAGTTGAGAGAAAGAGTCAAACTTTAGCGTAAAGAGCGGGGCGTTGATGAGGAAGCAGCCCCTTTCATATACGAAGTAATTTCTATTCGTTTTAAGTTTTAATGTTGCTTCTTACTTTCAGTTAAAAAAACTTGTTTTTTTTTGTATTTAATTTCAAACAAGAAACCACTCGGAAACCACATGTTTGTCGCGGTTTTGAAAAGGAAAGTAGTGTGGATACGGGAAAAATACTTAAGCTGAAAACGAAGCAGAAAACGTAAAGCACAAATTAAAAGCAGTCGCAGTTAAAAAAAATACTGAAAATAAAAAATTATGGTACTGATTTTGAAAAAATGCCGAAAAGTGTCCATTTTTCAAAAAGTTGCCTTTTTTATCCAATAGTGGCGCGGGGTCACCTAGAGTTAAATATTGTCAAAAAAGCACTAAAAGTGACCCTTCCATTTCTGTATCCATTTCTGACCGTCTTTTGGTAAGAAAATTCTTGTCAAATAGCATTTAGCGTCACTTTCTGCTAAAAGAACACGAAACTATAAAACTGACTAAAGAAGAATATCTTCGTGACTTATTAATCAATGATTTAATTTATCGTAATTGAGGTTTTGGGAGGATGTTTCGCTGTCACACTCGTCTCGTATCGCTAAAATTTACTTTAAGAAAATTTTCGTCAAATAGTATTTTAGTTATAGTTACAGCTTATAGTTAATCTTCTCGCCGCTTTTCTCTGTCAAGCAATCAACGTTCCATATCACAACAGCTTATTCTATTAGCGCGACATCTATCGGAGCGCGACTTCCTATGCTTTTTTTTTTACCACGTATGCAACAAACAGAATTGCATTTCCGACGTGATGTAGTGTGGGCTTGGAGGAGGTGCTAAGTTCAGAGCTCTGTACCAAAAGCTTCTCGTGGTCAAGATAGGATCTTTCATAACTGTACTCTATTGGTTTCTAAGCTTTGAGTGAGAGAGTGGTAAAATTAACAATGAAAATTTGGACAGGATTAGTCATTTTTACTTTGGCTGGTAAGTTTTTATTTTTGGGGGATGAAGGGGGGTAAAGTTTCAGAACAGTCGCTTACCTTATGAAAGTATGGCTGAAGCAAGAATAGAAGGCTCATTTTTGCGTTTTGTACAATTTGTTTCCCCTCTTTAATGGCCTCATATAGGCTTTTTTTTTACTTTTTCTAATCTCCGTGTTAGCTTTGGGATAATTTCTTTGGTGTCCTTAATAGATAAAGAAGCAATGAAGAACAAATGTTACGGTTCTTACCTTAAGAAGGACAACGGATTTGAAATAAGAAAGGTATATAAAGGGGTCTGGGAGAAATCCCAAAAGGATTTTAAAATCCTAAGTCATCACAAGAAGTGCTTATTATCCCTCGCCCTGGAATACAACTTCTCCATCAATTATCATTTACCGGCTCACTTGTAAAAGGCTGGAATTACAAGAAAAAAAATGAAATAACTTAATCCAAATACTAGAATAACATCTCGATCATTCCAGGGTGTAATATTTTGATAAAGCATTTGGTATAAACCCGAAGTTATGTTAAAATATTATTAGATTGAAACCTCTACAGTAGGGTTGTCTGTTACGCTGGATTTGACGCTGTAATTTTCATTAAGATTCTATGAATTTTAGGGGATGTTTCTCTCTTTTTTTCGAAAATCAGGCAAATTTTATCAGGCTTGTAACCTTTGATGGGTAAGACTAATCCTAATGAAACAAATTTAGCTATTTGAAATCAGCATTCAAATCTGGTATATTTTCATTATCTATTGGTATTAGAATTCCTTTTTGAGAGTCTCGCTTACTATTGAGCCGGGTCGCTCCTTACTTACAGTTTGTTACCATGAACCGTTTGATATTCTTTCCTTCTTTTTTTTGTATGGTAAAATTTTGTTTAGTCTTCTGTTAAGGATCTGTTTTTATCATTTTTAATCAGTTACTTTTTACTGCTTACTTTTGCCAAATTATTTTTGTTCTGGTAACAGTTTCATTTTCAACTGAATTCAAGCTCTAGTTACGAAAAAACCCTGTCATCCCCTTATAAAAATTTTTACGTTTCGATTTAGAAGGTTGATTTACTAGGTCGATCTTTGATTTTTAGGGGAAACACAACTAAGTTGACAAGCCCAAAATGTTTGTGTATACAAATGAAATTATGGTTATATAGGACATTAATAAGCAGTGGCGTCAATGGGGGGAGGAAACTCTTCCCTTTTTATCAGATTTGAAAACTATATTTTAGGCAGTTTTCATTCAAAAAATGCCCCTTGTATTTTCATTGAAAAAAAGCGTCGAAATTGCCCATTCAATTAATTTTTAAAATATGTTTTCCCCCTCTAAATATGTTCCTTCTGAACCTAACGACAGAATACCTTAAAATTTTTTTAGCATATTTACATTTGAATCAACTGTATATAATCAATAATAAAACCGAAATTAAAAAAAAGGAGCCGGAAAGATATTTCATGAAAAGTGTTTACAAATAGTTGTATTAAAAGGGTTGTAAAATAGAGTTTGAAGTACAATTAGATATTATCAAACATCAGGCTGGGACTACTTGACTTAAGGCTCCGGTCAGGTTTTGGCATAGACAACGATAAGACCAAGAGCCTCCAGGTGGACGAATCACTTGACAGACTAGCAGCTTCTTTTACCGTGAAGTAGGCTTTGATTTAAATGTAAAGATGCTTTTGGAAAAATTTTGCACGGTAGGAATTTGCCAGAATTGATAAATCGAATTCGTTTTATTGGTCTTACTTTCTCGTCGGTGACTTTATTTTACATGTCGAGATGCTTTGAATGAACTAATATGCAAATAAGCAGCCGAAATGTGTTTCTAAAGTATTGTATTTTGTTCATACTTAGTTATATTTCATTGGGATTTAGCGTCAGAGAAACAGGTTCTTCTTAGATGAATAATATTAAGTCGTCATATGTCATATAACCACAGAATTTTTTTCCTTTTTTTCTCAGTAAAAATACCAAAAAACAGTAGTTTCAAATATAGGACGGGAAATACCGCCAAAATAGCACTCCAGCACAAGCGATAAATTCTTCTGTACTTCTATAAGTTTTTTTTTGGGTGGGGATATAACTATCTTTTGGGTCAGGACTAGGAAACTGTATTATTTTTTTGTAAAATTAAAATTTTTACTTACATATGTGTGATTGCAAGATCTTCGTTGTTTTTAAGAAAATAAGGCACATTTTTTATCCAACTCACCCTCCTTTTCACCGCCATGACTATCCCCACCCTTTCACCGGCAGGGAGGTAGGGTGGGTGGTTCGCCTCCAGGTGGACGAATCACTTGACAGACTAGCAGCTTCTTTTACCGTGAAGTAGGCTTTGATTTAAATGTAAAGATGCTTTTGGAAAAATTTCGCACGGTAGGAATTTGCCAGAATTGATAAATCGAATTCGTTTTATTGGTCTTTCTTTCTCGTCGGTGACTTTATTTTACATGTCGGGATGCTTTGAATGAACTAATATGCAAATAAGCAGCCGAAATGTGTTTCTAAAGTATTGTATTTTGTTCATACTTAGTTATATTTCATTGGGATTTAGCGTCAGAGAAACAGGTTCTTCTTAGATGAATAATATTAAGTCGTCATATGTCATATAACCACAGAATTTTTTTCCTTTTTTTCTCAGTAAAAATACCAAAAAACAGTAGTTTCAAATATAGGACGGGAAATACCGCCAAAATAGCACTCCAGCACAAGCGATAAATTCTTCTGTACTTCTATAAGTTTTTTTTTGGGTGGGGATATAACTATCTTTTGGGTCAGGACTAGGAAACTGTATTATTTTTTGTAAAATTAAAAGTTTTTACTTACATATGTGTGATTGCAAGATCTTCGTAGTTTTTAAGAAAATAAGGCACATTTTTTATCCAACTCACCCTCCTTTTCACCGCCATGACTATCCCCACCCTTTCACCGGCAGGGAGGTAGGGTGGGTGGTTCGCCTCCAGGTGGACGAATCACTTGACAGACTAGCAGCTTCTTTTACCGTGAAGTAGGCTTTGATTTAAATGTAAAGATGCTTTTGGAAAAATTTCGCACGGTAGGAATTTGCCAGAATTGATAAATCGAATTCGTTTTATTGGTCTTTCTTTCTCGTCGGTGACTTTATTTTACATGTCGAGATGCTTTGAATGAACTAATATGCAAATAAGCAGCCGAAATGTGTTTCTAAAGTATTGTATTTTGTTCATACTTAGTTATATTTCATTGGGATTTAGCGTCAGAGAAACAGGTTCTTCTTAGATGAATAATATTAAGTCGTCATATGTCATATAACCACAGAATTTTTTTCCTTTTTTTCTCAGTAAAAATACCAAAAAACAGTAGTTTCAAATATAGGAAGGGAAATACCGCCAAAATAGCACTCCAGCACAAGCGATAAATTCTTCTGTACTTCTATAAGTTTTTTTTTGGGTGGGGATATAACTATCTTTTGGGTCAGGACTAGGAAACTGTATTATTTTTTGTAAAATTAAAAGTTTTTACTTACATATGTGTGATTGCAAGATCTTCGTAGTTTTTAAGAAAATAAGGCACATTTTTTATCCAACTCACCCTCCTTTTCACCGCCATGACTATCCCCACCCTTTCACCGGCAGGGAGGTAGGGTGGGTGGTCCTCCCGAAAACTAGGGACTATAAAATAATTATGAGGAAACCAAGGGAAAGAGAACTGAATAGGGAAATAACGTGTAAAAAATGTGTGTTGCCCCATTGTTGGCTGCCTGCCAATAGATTGTTACCATAAATAAGGAAAATAAAAGTTCTTATTTGTGACTGAGTCACCCCTTTCGAGTTTTCCACAAAAATTTTTCTATATGATTTGGGTGGAGCAACAATAGTAATGAATGGTAAGTAGATACTGATCCTTGTCAATAACGAAATTATAAGAGCCTAACTATTGATAACATTAAATCCAAGAAGCAGCTTTTTATGGTGATCTTAAATATGCATTTGTTTATTAGTAATTAGTGCTGTTACTAGTACACAAGAAAGTTCGTATAATTATAGAGAAAACAAGGAAAAAGACTTAATAAAGGGCAATTTCGGTAAAAACATGCCGTCGACTTTTGCTTGCATTGAAAGAGTACTCATGAGCTCATATACGAAGCGACTATAATCAGAAATGTTTCCCCTGAGCGGAATGCTGGGAATTTCCGTATTTTCCCACTGACCAGACACGCTTTTTGTGTTTTATTATAATTTTTTTCCAGGAGGGATTTTATTTATTTAGTTGTCACTTTGAAAAAGATTAAATTTTTCACAGTTATGAAACATAAAGGTGTCAAATATATTGGTTTTCGGTATCCAAAATTAAATTAAAAATATTGACTTCAAAATTTTGCTTTGAACAAACTACGTTGATAATGCGTTACTTTTTATAAACACTGTGTCTAAAGGCATCGAATAATTTGGTGTTTGACAAACGAGTTTAAAACTCTCTATATTTAAAAAAAAATATCCGTCCAACGCTTTGGCATTGCTCAATAGAACTGAATGCTGGGAGTTTATATCTTAGTTTTATGGCACTTGGTATTTACCAAGGGACATATATCAATCGCAAATTCTGTCGGTCTTTCCCTCATTCCCGGTTTTGCTAGTTTAGGCACTTTCACATAAGCTAGGATGATGAAATTTGGCAGGCTTATCATGGGCCAGACTAGATTAAATCAGAAATAGCCGTTTTCCCGATTCCACCATCTGGGGGGAGTGGGGGGATGGTTAATTCGGAAAAATTTGAAACAACAAGGTATTTTTAACTTACAAACGAGTGATCAGATCTTAATGAAATTTGATATTTAGAAGTATATCGTGTCTCAGAGTTCTTATTTTAAATCTCGACCCGATCCGGTGATATTGAGGGGGGAGTTGGAGGGGGAACCCTAAAATCTTGAAAAACGCTTAGAGTGGAGGGATCGGGATGAAACTTGGTTGGAAAATAAGCACAAGTCCTAGATACGTGATTGATGTAAACGGAACAAATCTGTTTTCTTTGCGGGAGTTGGGGGAGGATTAATTCTGAAAAATAAGGAAAAAATGAGGTATTTTTAACTTATGAAGGAGTTATCGGATCTCAATGAAATTTCATATTTAGAAGGACCTCGTATCTCAGATCTCTTTTTTACATCCCGAACGGATCCAGTGTCATTGGGAGGAGTTGGGGGGGGGGGTTAATTCGAAAAAATTACAAAAAATGAGGTATTTGTGACGGTGATCAGATCTTAATTAAATTTGATATTTAGAAGGATCTTGTGTTTCAAAGCTCTTATATTGAATTCTGACCAGATCCGGTGACATTTGGGTGAGTTGGAGGGGAAACCAGAAATCTTGGAAAACGTGTAAATTGAGGTATCCTTATCTTACGATTGGGTGATCAGATCTTAATGAAACTTGATTTATAGAATGATCTTATGTCTCAGATACTCCATTTTCCATGCGAATTGGATCTGGGGACATAGAGGGCTGAAGGGGGTAAACAGAAATATGGGAAACGGGAAATCTTGGAAACGGGAAATCTTGGAAAACGCTTAAAGTGTTGAGATCGGGATGAAACTTGATGGGAAGAATAACCACTAGTTCTATATACGTGATTGACATAATTGAGAAGGATCTGCTCTCTTTGAGGGAGTGGGGGGGGGTGTTAATTCGAAAAAAAATATAAAACCTGAGGTATTCTTAACTTAAGAACGGTTGACCGGATCTTAGTGAAATTAGATATTTAGAAGAACTTCATGTCTCAAAACTCTTATTTTAAATCCCGACCAGATCTGGTGACATTGGGGAAGTTGGAGGGAGAAACCGGAAATCGCGGAAAACGCTTAGAGGGGAGAGATCGGGATAAAACTTGGTGGATAGAATAAACAAATGTCGTAGATACGTGATTGATGTAAACGGACTGGATCTGATCTCTTTGGGGGAGTTAGGGGGGTCCAGTGCTTTGGCAAGTTTGGTGCTTCTGGACGTGCTACGACGATAAAAATTGGTAGGTGTGTCAGGGACCTGCACAAATTGACTTGATAAAGTCGTTTTCCTGGATTCGACCATCTAGGGGGCTGAAGAAATAGAAGACATAAAAATGAGGTATTTTTAAATTACGAGTCGGTGATCGGATCTTAATGAATTTTGATATTTAGAAGGACCTCGTTTCTCAGAGCTCTTATCTAAATCCCAATTGGCATTAAGTCTCTGGTTTTTTGGTTAAATCATTCTATTGATTCATAGAATTTTACTAGAGCTCATGCCATATGAGCTCTTGGCTCTTAACTCTTCCGACCTCGTCACAAGTGCCATATGAGCTCTTGTTTAGGGTTTGCTGATGGTTTCAGTTAGTATTGAGTCGCGTCGCTCCTTATATACAGGTCGTTACCACGAATTATTTGATTCAAGTTTAAATTAGACACAATTTTATGAATAAGCCTTGCAATTTGTATTTAATATTCGAAGATTACAAAACAAGTTTATGTAGTTAATCTGTGTTGAAATTCATGATGTTTTAACCCTTTTTCATGACATTATAAAGAGAATTTCAAAAGTATCTTCTTTGAGTTCCGATTTGATCGTTGATTTATTGAAACTAAATTTTGTTGGATGGAAGCTAGACTGAATATTAACTTAGTTGCATCTTTCTTATGCATTTATTTTTTAGGGTCATTGTATTTTTTTGTAATACAGACAAATTGTTCAAGTTTGTACACTTCCTTTTATCTCTATTTTTACAACGAGTGCAAGCTACTTGTTTGCGTTCGTAGAAGATCCGTAAGAACTTTTAATATTATGGAACAGCATTTTTAAATGACTTTTTTGGTTCAAGAGGCTTGAACAATTAGCGTTTTTTCATCATTTGTGTTAGTTTAATAACAGCTTAATAATGGAATGCCTCATGAAAAAATGTTGTAATTTGTATAAGTAAATCTGATGTTTATGTGTAATGTATCGTATGTCATAATTAGGTAAAATCCTTTTATAACAAAATTTATAGAGTTCTCATTTTTTTAATCTTATTTTTCATAGTACCACTTTTTTTTAATTATGTTAGAAGATATTCATCAGATTTTTCATGAATAGGTAATCCATTAAATTTGGAGTTTTTGTAGGGTAGGTTTTCACAGGGTTAAAATAAAAATAAGCCTGGTTTTTAAAATGAGTTGTTCTTCATAATCAGATGCTTCACATCAAGCAATTGTAATTTCTATTAATAAACATAATGGGCAGGTATAATTTATGTTATGTCATAATTAGATGCATTCCTTTAATTGGAAGAACAATAGTTTTTTTACCTTTTTTCAACTAGTATTTTTTTAGTATGTATTTTTAAGAAGATTTCCATCAGATTCATAATGAACAGGTAATATGATTCCTAATGAACAGGTAAACTGAATATGCCTTTAGGTGATTGCAACGTTGCGCCATCAATACCGTCCTAAGTTCTTATGCATTTTCTTGATTTTTGTGTGTGTTTTTAATGAACTTAGTATTACCGAGTGATATATAGTGGTCGCAAATTCTGTCGGTCTGTCGGTCTTTCTCGGTTTTGCTAGTTTGGGCTTTTCCAGATAAGCTAGGACAATGAAATTTGACAGGTATATCAGGGACCAGGCCAGATTAAATTAGAAATAATTTTTCCCCCAATTTTACCATCTGAGGAGGGGGGGGGGGTGGTGGTTAATCCGGAAATATAAAAAAAGAGGGTAAATTTAACTTACGAACGGACGATTGGATATTGATAAAATTCAATATTTAGAAGGATAGTGTGTCTCAGAGCTCTTATTTTAAATATCGACTGGATCTGGAGACATAGGGGGAGCTGGAGGGGAAACTGGAAATCTTGGAAAACGCTTAGAGTGGAGGAATCGGGATGAAACTTGAGCCCCCCCCCTTGCGTGTAAGTCGTTACGCACCATTGTAGTTGTGTCCCTATGTCCCACCTGTGATATATATATATATATATATATATATATATATATATATATATATATATATATATATATATATATATATATATATATATATATATATATATATATATATATATATATATATATATATATATATATATATATATATATATATATATGTTTTTAACTACGTAAAACTTGCGAATATACAACATTCTTTGCTGTCCCATTGTCTGTGCATATAAATAGATTGTCAGGTTTACCGACTCTTGAACAACAAACATATAATGGTCCATGGGAAAACAATCCGTATTCAGATCTATACCTCATGATTCTAATGGTTACCCTTGAGCTTTGTTGATGGTGATTTCTAATCGACCATTCCCTGTGTCGCCATCGTCATTTATATATCCCCGTGTACCCCCGGCGTCCCCTTTGTAGTTTTGTCCCTGTGTCCCGGTCGTCATTTATATTACCTGTGTCCCGGTCGTCATTTGTGTCCCGGTGTCCCAGTCTATGATTTCTCTTTGAGTGTCCCGGGCGTCATTTATATTCCTTGTGTCCCGGTGTCCCGGTCGTCATTTATATCCCCCTGTGCCCCCCGGCATCCCCGTTGTAGTCCTGTCCCTGTGTCCCGGTCGTCATTTATATTCCCTGTGTCTCGGTCGTCATTTGTATCCCGGTGTCCCGGTCTGTATATACATTCGTTTTTTAGTTTTGTTTTTCTCCTTTATTTTTCATTTTTTTCCTTTTTTATTTTTTTTTCTTTTTTAGTTTTTAGTTGTTTTTTTTTTTTTAGTATTTTTGTAGTTTTTACCTTTTTTTTAGTTTTTTTTACTTATGTCCTGGTCGTCATTTATACTCCCTGTGTCCCGGTCGTCATTTGTGTCCCGGTGCTTTGTTGATGGTGATTGCTAATCGAACATTCCTTTTGTCCCGGTCGCTTTCTCTTTGAGTGTCGTCATTTATATTCCCTATGTGCCGGTGTCCCGGTCGTCATTTGTGTCCCGATGTCCCGGTCTGTAATTTCGTCAGTTGAAAACATGACGTCAGTCGACACACAAACATGACGTTACCCGACAGACAGACCCACACACACAGACAACCTATTTTTATATAAGATTTTGTTCCGAGTTTTCATCCGTCACGGTGTCTACGGTTGAAAAGGATAAAGTTCAACTGGCTGCAAAGTCAATTTAGTCCCTTATTTCGGTACTATTTTGTTGCTGTTTTTTCAACGCTGAGAAATAGCCTTTGATCATGTGATTACTGATCGATAGTGAAGAAACCAAACCAAAGTGTTGCTCTCGCAACACTTTAGTCAGCAAAGCCGGAAAAAGGTTGCCCCAACACTTCACGTTCAACCAACCTTGAATATAACCAATTATAAAAAATAAACCAAATATAAAATTCAACTAATGAAGAACGAGGATAGCACTCAGTGGGACAATATTTTTGGAAGGACTTATAGGCCATGCGTCTGCAAAACTACGAAATTGGTTTGCACGTCAGGACACATTTTGAATTACAAAAACTTCAATATATTACGGATATCTTGTGTGGTAGCGTAACGGCCATTAATATAAGCTATGGACTAAGGCTATTTGTGATCAAATGCGTCACGATGTCGTGCTTGTGACGCTTTGAGTGGCTAGACCTTCCAACCATAAGGAAGAACGGATATTTTAATGGCCCTAACTCGTTTTATTATTATCAATTCTCTTTCAAAACAGTTTTTTTTAGTTCCAGAAGTACTTTAAAATAAAAACTTTTTCGCACGCTGACCATTGGTCTTCGTAGAGCAGGTACTGACCTCCAGATTTTCTATACTGATCTTAGTTTCGTGTGTTTTCCCCCCATAATTCTTGAGGCATTGATTTATAGCTGGGTCGACTGTTGCTGAGGTTACAGAGTGACATCATTGACCCTCGTTCTAAACCAAATAACCAGTGACACCAGGACTCGAACCCCTGTCCTCGAGATTTCGAATCTAGCGCGCTAACCACTCGGCTTAGACGGTTTCAGAAACACTTGTTAGACATCTCGTTTCATACTTCCAGCTTCTACAAATCTGTTTATTAAGTATCCAGGTTCTTACAAGGGTGTCAATTCAAGAAAAGTAGTTTTTTTTTCAAAATTTAGGGGGCATTTTTTTTTCAATGAAATACCAAAAAATGCACTTATTCAACTTTCTTCTTCTTCGCGTTCTCTGGAGCTCATCAAGGATAGCAGAAGCAATAATTTACGAAAACGCTAGCGGGAGATGTATCTTTTTTTTCAGTTTTCTAAATGAAGATACGAAAAAAATTTGTATTTTCAGATCCAGGAGAGGGGTCAATTTTTTCAGTGCAAATATAAAAAAATATCTTTCAAAATCTAGGGCGCAATTGACCCCTCCTGTCCCCATTTGGCTCCCATAGTGACTCCTGCCGCATTGCGGCAGTGCTGCTGGAATTATGTCATAGAGGCCAGGAACAGATAAAGGTTACGTCTATGACTACTAACATTCCTTAAAAAAGGACAAAGAAAATGACCTCAACAACGGGTTACTAAAGGACCCTATACCATAAGTTAGTTGCTTTGCATCGAAACAGGAATTTACCCCGCCCCCTTTTTATCTCTTTCTCCCTCTCTTTCTCTCTCCCTCTCTCTCTTTCTCTTTCTTTCTTTTCGGAGGCTAAAGGGGATTGAAAGTCAAAGCAATGTCCTATGCTATATATGTCTATTTATTTTTCCTTTCTTAACAGGTATCTTTTGTCGTTTAACAGGTGTCTTATTTTTTTTTATCGTTGCAGGTGACATAATGATGATGGCCTATGTTTCAATCCAATCTAAATTCAATCCACATAATTGGTATATTCCACGTGATTGGTGGAATATTGTGGATAAACGTACAGTTCTTAATTTGAATGTTGCAAAACCCTTTGTGGAAAATCCGGAGACGGAGTGGAGTACGGGAGTAGTGGAAGTTCCAGGTAATTGAGCATGATAGTTCTAAAGCATTATTTTTATGTCATGTTCCAAAATAACTCTCTTAAACATTGAAGCGAAAATATATTCAAAATGCTTGAAATTTTTAATAGTACAGTAAAATTTTACCCATTTTTGATATATTTTCGTTTCAAATATAAGTGAAAAGCCAGTGTGGTCCAAGTAATCATCAATGTTGAAGAATTAAAGAAAATGTTTTATACAGAAAATGTTAATCCTACAGCTCAGTGGCGTCATTTTTTTTTTGGGGGGGGGGGGGTATATGCTCCCTTCTTAGATATTGAAAAACTCTCTCTTTGGGCAATTTTCATTGAAAACATCTTACTTTGGTATTTTCATTGAAGAAATTGAAAAAAAACGATAATCCACCCCCACCCTCCCTATGTTTTGGAATGCTTAAGTCTCTCCCACGCCGGCTGGCGCAAAAGGTGACAACGGTGCCTCTCCATGATAACCTCACGAGTGATGCATGCCAAAGATCCTCCATTGATGATCTGAGCAGTGCTGCATCATTTCTCCAGATTCTTATTTGGGTAGGTCATTTTCAAAAATGAAATAATATTAGGAATAGAATAATGTTGAAATAATGTAGCACAAAATCGAATGTTTTAGTTAAGTTTATTCCACAAAAATAAGTTATTTGTAAGATGTTTTGACTCAAGAACCTTTTTGTGCTTGCTCGATTTTTTTTTTTTTTTGCATAAGGTTTACTGGTATTTGGCAACAATGACTCTGATCTTGGGGTTATTTTGGCTTCCCTTTCTGATATATGTTTGAAGAAAATGTTATTGACTAAAAGAAAAAATGTGACGTAATAAAAATTGTGACATAATAAAAGTGCGACATATTAAAAATAAACTAATTGATCTAAAACACGCTTAAACACAAGAATAATCACCGAAATTCGCGTGATTTCCAAGATTTTTTTTACAAAATTCCTCGTTTGTTTGATTAGTTTAATAATTTACTATTTGATACGTATTTTTATAGATATATTATATAAGAAAACGGGTTTTATTTTTTCTCTGATGAGAGTGAAAAGTGGCATTACAAATTAAAAAGGAACAATTTTTTGTCCTCCAAATTAACCTTGCCTCATACCTTATCACTGCTGCCGCCCAGACATCCTCCCATTTGGATTGGATTGAGGTATTGAGATTTATGAGGTCAACCCAGCAGCTGTGTAAATTAGGTTTTTGGGGTGCTCTCTTCCTCTGGTTCCACGTGGGTGCCACTGAAGGACGTCCTTTGGTAGTCGAGTTTTGGGCAAGCGGATGACATGCCTGAGGTATCTCTACTTCCTGTATTTGATCACCTCGGCTATCAGTGGCTAGGACGTCTTCTGTCGTATAGTAGCTTTCGCTAAATTGGGGACCATGGATATTTAGAAAAAGCCTTAAACACGTGTATTCGAACGCGAGGAGTTTCCTTTCTAGCTGTTGATCTAGGTGCCAAGTTTCAGAACTATAGCAAAGCTTCGAGAGAACGTTGGTGTTGAACAGCCTCAACTTGGGTTGGACAGAGTACTTCCCGCTGCACCAAATTTGCGAGTTTTCTGAAGGACGCATTAACCTGGCCGACTCTTAGCTTGACTTCTTCTTGCTGACATGATCCTGAGTTGTGGATGGTACTTCCTATGTATTTGAACTCCACGACTGTATCTATCGTTGGGTTATCGCATCGTAGGCTGAATGGAGATCCAGTGTTTGCTTTGAAATTAAGGATGTAAAACACATAAGGGAAATCACAAAAATGCTTCAACAAATGAAATATATCAACAATCTTAAATAGGCTGACATAACATATATAGGTATGTAAAACCAATAATTTAGCTTTTTTTACTCAAAGGCTTAGTATTTTGATTAGTTTAATAATTTATCGATTGGTACATATATTAATAATACACTTATTAAATAAGAAAAATTTTTTATTTTCAAATGAAAGTAAAGAGCAACAGTAAAACTTTAAAACAGAAATTATTCTGTATATGAGGGGGCTTCCCCTTCCCTATAGCAAAGAAGATTAACTTTACGGATATTTTTTTCTTTTCATAACTATTTTTATATAACATTATTACTGGAATTTTTGGCTAAGAAATTGTAGCCTTTGAATTGTTGGCATTTGATTCAGGCTGTTAATAATTGTTATATCCTTTTTTTCGGTTATTTTTTATTTTGGATGTTTTTTTTTTACATAACCTTATTATTTACATGTTTTCATCCATGAAATGGCCTAGATGGCCTAAAATAGAACTTGGCCTAGAAAATGGCTAGAAAATACATTATGAATATGGAATAGAATATGGTTAGAAAATATCCGAAAATGGCGTAGATCATTGTATATTAAAATCATTTGTTTCCGCTATTTACTTTTTAAATTGATATACGATACTCCAATACCCCTTTAAATCAATACACTCGAAATACAATATAATATCAACAATTAGAAGTAAGAAATAAAATTAATTAAATAAATATTTAAAATAATTAACTAAAAATATCACTATAATGCTTAGCGCAAAAATGAAGGATAACAAAACTAGAAAAAAGACGAGTGCCCTTACATTGCTTTAGTAATAACAAAAATTTAGTATTAAAAAAACTATCGAAATATCATAGGCAATCATTCCACTAGTCCAAGATCTAGCGGGCTGTATCTTTAAAGGGTTGGCATAAAATATACTACAGTTGGTTTGAGGGTAATTCTTTGGGAAATTGGTGGAGGCAATTCCGAATATTTGGGCATATTGATTAGCAGCCGTGTAGAGCAAATCGATTTTTACTTATGAGCTCAAAATTGGGCTGTACGGTCATTGCTATACATTTTATTTTCTGAAGCTTGGAAAATGAAATAGAATTATAACAAACTATACATACAAAGAACAAACTTTTTTGTTCTTCGCTTAGTCCAATGTAGCTGTCGTTAGGTGTCTCTAACTCCAAAATAGATAACGAATTCAAGTATTTCTTAGTAATTTTTACTTTTCTCGATATTTCTCCAAGACAACTGTATCATTACTCTATAGTAACTCTATATTAACTATATAACTATATTAACTATAATCTATACTAGCTATGTAACTATATTAAATCCATATTACTACCCCATTTTCAGATGTTCCTAATTATTTTGAACAGTTGGGTATATTTAGATGGCGAAAATATCATTATATTTAAAAAGTTATATAACAATGCCTGTAACATTGTCATAGGAACACTGCTGTGAGGTGTCGGTTTTTGTTTATAAGAAGCAACTCCCTATGGATATGAAATACAACTGTAAAATGATGCAATTAATGTGGCATCGAAAACATTTTGCTTTGTCATGATGTGCCACAAATGGTTTAAAGAGAAGCTGTAAAAACGATTATATTTGGACAAAAGATTGACCTTGATTCTTTCAAGTGCTTGGCTAGATTTGCTAGAAACTTAATCAGACTTAATTAAGCTAAATAATAGACCTTTCAAGTAGGCTAGGCCAATTTCATCAGAAGAGGGTTAGCATAGTAGCTTGGCACTACCTTCTCAGTGTATGGTTTTGGCCCTGGATTGATCACTGAAAGTTTTATATTCCTACCCTATACCCTTTCCACAATAGTAAAAAGTAGCTTGTCTAAAATGGTACCCTATCAATATGCAATTGATAAGGTTTTCATTAAACAAAAAAGTCAATTAAACTATCTTAAAACTGACCCTGGGAAGAAGGCTAGCCTATAAGCCTCAACCATCACAGGAAAAGATTACTCTTGCCTAGCTATGTTTAAAAAGAAAAGCAACAACAAGCTATGGTCTATTTTTTGAAGTAAGAATAATCCTGACAGTTCTTCAATGCACTTCAAATCACAAAGTTAAAAGACTGACCCAAAGATTCGAAACCCAAAACAAAAGCGGGAAGTTAAAAATAATGACAGAGATAGGCGTCGGTTGTAAAATTTTAATTTAAAAATTAGTTTATTAACTAAGAGATTAACACTCTTAATTAGACTTTAGGTCACGAAGTCTTACGAGGGGGATTAAGGGTATTGTATTTCTAATTTGTATCTATTGGTGAATAAAACTCTGAACTCTGTTCTCTCAGCTAGGCTTTATATTCTGAGCTTCCAAGTGGCTCAGAAATGCCTCGCATAGAATAGAATAGAATATATTTATTCACTACAATAGCCGGAGCTAGCATTAGCATGTCATGACAAAAATACCTTCAAAAACACTCACAGGAAAATTTAAACAAACATTATATTAATCAAAACATATGAATCAAACGTTAAATATTAGTCGCGTCAGTATTATTAAAATGACGGGTAAAATATGGAACAAATGATTTGCGATATCTCTCAGTACTATAGGCTGAGCAAGTCAGTAACTATGGACAATTCTTTTTTATTTGTCGGAGTCTAGTAACTGGTCCTTCAGTTGGGGGGCTCTCAAGGTTGGGTAGTAGACGACAATGAGTTGGGAAATTTTTACTTAGAATTCCCTCTCCCGTGATAGACATCAAGTTCACCAGAAACAAATAAATGGGTACGCCAACTAGAAAAAGCTGTAAACCCCTCATTGGTGAAGATCATTGTAGCCCAACAGCGGATTGTTACTTACAAGCCCCCTACACGTCCTACCACTGGAACCAAATTGGTTTAACCATCAAATACACCGGAAACACATAATAGGTTCACCAACTAGCAAAAGTAGCCCTCATTGCCAAAGAGGATTAGAAACAAATAATAGGTTCACCAACTAGCAAAAGTGGCAAACCCCTCATTGCCAAAGATGATTGTAAGCTAACAGCCGTTTCTCGCCCAAAGTGAACCGATTCTGGCATATAAGTCCCTCTCCCGTGATAGGCATCACGGAAACAAATAAACGGGTACACTAACTAGCATAGTTGCAAACCCTCATCACTGAAGCTGACTGTAGTCTAACAGAAGATTATTACTTACAAATCCCCTACATGTTTTACCACTGGAACCAAATTGGTTTTACCATCAAATACACTGGAAACACATAAAAGATACACCAACTAGCAAAAATTACTAGCCCCTCATTGCCGAAGGTGATTATTACCTAACAGCCGACTGTTGCTTACATGTCCTCTATATGTCTCACAATTTGTATCGGCCTACATTTCGTTTCAGTGTGTACCTTACTACTGAAGTTGTCAGCCCCTTGAAACTTTCAAACAGGTATACCCCATGAAGGAATTTTTGTACCAAAAATGAATGCCATATACTTTGATCAGCTCATAAAGAGCTATCGATTGCTGTCGAAAAAAAATTCTATCTATCTTAGTTCAAAAGTTGATTTTTTTTGCCGTAGGCCAACTTTCTAACGTCACCACTTTGAAAGGAGCAAAGGATAAGCTCCAATCTCTTTAGCAATGAGAGAAATTTTAAAGTCTATTAGGCACATCTGATACCATTTCTCTACTGCAATCCCAAGTCCGAAAAACCAAATGATAAACTCAGCTGAAATCACGAACAGAAACGGGTAGAAACAATAGATGGCAGCACTTTCGGACCCGTGGAAAAATGCTACATTTTTGCTTCTGTAAATTTTTCTATTTATCACTCAAAGAAGATATATTGGCTGTGGGGCCGGGTAACTACCGCATATATATAATACTTATAGATTTTAGTCCATCTTTAATATGAAAGTGGTGCCTGCCTGCTTGCCTGCTAGAACGGAGCTTTCCGCTCGAAAGGAGAAACATTTTTTGATGAAACGAAAGATTGGCTGCACAACATCAGATAATCCTTTCTGACATAGGCTATATAACTCCACTTCACTTTACACACCATAGGCTCCGGCTCTCGGACAAGCAAAAACCATCCTTTGTAGCCCCAGGCATGAGTTTTGCGGAGCTTTCCAAAATATAATGTCATATACATCAATCCGGCCTGAGGTCCACACTTTCCGTAAAAACTGCACAGGTTGGACCCTTACCAGTTTCCAGGAATAAGCTGAGATCGACAAGCACAAACAATGAGATAGTTTCAGAATAATTAATAGAATGTCATCTATGGTATTTTGATCCTGAAAAGTTAGGGATAGCTTTATAATACCAACTAGATTATAGAAGATATTGTTCCGAGTTTTCATCCGTCACGATGTCTACGATTGAAAAGGATAAAGTTCAACTGGCTGCAAGGTCAGCTTAGTCCCTTCTTTCGATAGTATTTTGTTGTTGTTTTTTTAACGCTGAGGAATAGCCTTTGATCATGTGATTACTGATCGATGGCGAAGAATCAAAACCAAAGTGTTGCTCTCGCAACACTTGACGTTGTCTGGGCAACGTAGGTCTAGTTTTTTTTTTCCAGAGATGATCGTATCAACCCAATGGTCCTAGAATGTCGCGAGAGGGCTCATTCTAACGTAAATTACAAGTTCTAGTGCGCTTTTTATGTGACAAAATAAAAAGGCCGTCTCCCACAATCATTTTCTTCCCAATGTCACCGGATCAAAATTTTGAAATAGTCATTTTGTTCAGCATAGTCGAAAAACATAATAATTGTGTCTTTTGAGACGACTTAATCCCCTACAGTCCCCAGGGGAGGGGCTGCAAGTTACGAACTTTGACCATTGTTTGCATATAGTAATGGTTATTGAGAATTGTACATATGTTTTCAGGGGGACTTTTTCGTGTTGAGGAGGAGGGGGAGCAGGGGGTTACGTTTGGTACTATAAACCCCGAAATAATAAAAAAACGTATCCGTGAGCTTCCTCCTCGAAAAAAAATGCGAAATTCCAAATTTTTGTAGATATGAGACTGAAACCTCTACAATACTGCTCTCTGATCTGCCAAATTGGACAGTGTAATTTTCATGCCAATACTCCCTTGAGGGGTATTCTTTTGCCTTTTAAAAAATCCGGCAAATTTTCTCAGGCTCGGAGCTTTTGTTAGTTAACATTAAACTTGATTAAAGTTTACCATTGTTCTTTTTTCTTTAGAGTTTCGGTTACTGCTAGCCCACACCACTGCTTGCTTAAAGTTTATTACCCCGAACTGTTTTGAATCACCAAATTCTATGAACAAAGCATTGCACAAAAAAACGTGTCAAATTTTTAAGCTTTTATCTACCACAAAACTTTTTCAAAATTTCTTAACAGCATTCATTAAGTTAGTTTTATACCTCCTCTAGTTTATCTGAATATAAAACTTAATAACATTCTTGAAAATTTCTATCTATGCTCTTTGACAACCTGGATACACATACACTCTTTTGATCTAAACAAATTTAATGAGCAAATGCAGTAATAGAAGTAGCCCCAAAAAATTGAACCTAATGCCCTCAGTCGTTCTGGGGATATTGCTGAGATGTCTTATTGGCAACTAGCATAAAAATAATGTGTTTTGATTTAATTTTAAAACAATATTTAGTTTTTAAGCATAATGGGTAAATTGCATAGCTTTAGGGGGTTTACCTGCCCAATAACCCTAGATATATATGTATAATAGACTGTTCAGTTAAGTTGAACAAAATGCCTGTCTTAAAATTTTGATTGAAAGTGTTTGGAAAATTATGGGCTAAACAGGAGAGCTGTTTGTCCTCCAATTACTTTTGACTCTTAAAATGTGCACTAGAACTTTTAATTCCTGATCCAATTAGCTCCTATAAAATATCAATGATATTACTAGCTATAATAGAGCAATACTGCCTATGATATAGCTTATGTGCCCTTTTAATACCTGCATGCACATAATTTTTTCTTTTAACTGAAACTTCACCTAAACATTCCCTAAAAGTTTCATCTTATTGCTCTTAATTGCATTAGTTACAGTAAACATAAAGGCAATATTAAAATTATACAAATAGTGTCTTCTGGCTATTTCAAAAGTTCGCCACAACTTGCCCAGAAAGGTCTACCTTTATAATGTAAGCTGTTATTGTGATATCGCTTTGTGACATTTTTGACAATCTACATAATATACTTGATATACATGATATGCAAAATAAACAACAAACTTTTACTATTATCAGAAATCCTATTAGGTTTTGAAATATGATTTGGTGAACAAAAATTAAAACGATTCGAATTAATAAGATCATTATAAACGTAGCATAGATAAGTTTCACCAGCACCATAGATAGGGCAATAGCGCTGCCACAGCAAAGAGCGATCAGGGCAAAATGTATTTCTATTTTTTGGTTTTTAGACTAGGGAACTCCGTAAACAAGGAATTTTAGTAGAAACTGTGAAATGGGCTCATTCGGTTGGAAATAAAAATTGAAAGCTCTAGTCCCATTTTTAGATTTCGGGAGTGATCGGAGAGCAGCCATCCCTCCCCCAACGCCAATCATTTTCCAGACACTTCCAATCAAAATTCTGAGATAGTCATTTTATTCAGGGTAGTCGAAAGGTCCAGTAAATATATATGAGAATGACAACTTCCACCCACAGTCATGAGGGGAAGGGCTGTAAGTCTTGCCCCAACGGCATATAAGGCTCTTATAAAAAGGAGGGTCGTATGAGCTGAGGAAAGAGGGCTCATTAGATTGGAACTCAGAGACTCAAGTGCCCTTTTTAGGAGTCAAATTGATCCGAAGGTAGCTTCCTCCCTTAAGTTTTTTTTTCCACAAAATACATCCAATGGGAATTTTGAAATAGTTGTTTGTTCAAAAACAGTCCAAAGATCACATAACAGGGCCTTTGGGGTTGACAAAATTCTCTAGAGTCTGGGGGAAAGGGTTGTAATATATGCTTCAGGGCATTCAAGGTTGTTATGGATGGGATGGCTGTGTAAACTTTAAGGAAGCCTAAATTGATTGAAAATTTAAAGTTCTATTTTTTTAATCAAAAGTGAAGGAGGGTGACTAGCCCCACTCCCTGCTCTCAGACAGCCTATTTTCCCCAAACGCATCGAATCGGAATCGTGTAATTTCCATAAAGAGCTTGCAACAATGCCTTCAGGGTTGACACAACCCCCAAAGTCCAGGAACAAGGGTTGTAAGTTATACCCCGGGACATATAAAATTTATATGGAATGAGTGGCTGCATAAATTTCGAATCAGATTGGGCACATAAAGTCGTGAGTTCTAGTGCTCTTGACCTTTTTTGAAATTTTAATTTTCATGCCAATACCCCTTGAGGGGTATTATTTTGAATTGCATATTGAACAAAGCATTGCACAAAAAAATGTGTCACATTTTTAGCTTATATCTACCACAAAACTTTTTCAAATTTTTTTTAGCAGCATTCACCCTTAAGTTAGTTTTATAACTCCTCTTGTTGATCTGAAAATAAAACTCAATAACATCCCCAAACAATTCTACCTATGCTCCTTGACAACATGGATAAACTTACACTCTTTTGATTTAATCAAATTTAATGAGCAAAAGTAGTAATAGAAGTACCCCCAAAAAATTGAACTTAATACCCTCAGTCGTTCTTGGGATATTGCTGAGATGTCTTATTGGCAACTAGCTTAAAAAAATTGTGTTTTGATTTAGGAGGTTGTCCTATTCAATAACCCTAGAGATATATGTATAGTAGACTGTTCAGCTAAGTTGTCAAAATGCCTGTCTTAAAATTTTGATTGAAAGTGTATGGAAAATTATGGGCTACACGAGAGAGCTGATTGTCCTCCAATACCTTTTTACTCTTAAAATGTGCACTAGAACTTTTAAATTCTGATCCAATAAGCTCCTATAAAATATCAACCATATTACTAGCTGTGATAGAGCAGTACTGCCTATGATATTGCCTATATGCCCTTTTAGTGCTTCCATGCATATAATTTTTTTTTTCTTTTAACTGAAACTTCCCCTAAATGTTCCCTAAAAGTTTCATCTTAATGCTCTTAATTGCATTAGCTACAGTAAACGTAGAGACATTATTAAAAGTATACAAATAGTGTCTTCTGGCTATTTCAAAATTTTGCCACAACTTGCCCAGAAAGGTCTAACTTTATAATGTAAGCTGTTATTGTGATATTGCTTTGCCACCCTTTTGACAATCTATAGGATATAGTTTGCTTTTATTTTGTTCGATAAGTTCAATATTAGCATAAATATCCCTCTAAAGCTTCACCTTAATACCCTTAGCTTGTATAGTAACAATTATTATAAAGGTAGCAGTGGTAGCAGCCGTAGTAGCTGTGGTAGTAGTAGTATTAGCGTAAAAATGTTTTCTTTTTGGTCAATTGATTATTTTTTTTTATCAATTCCCGAAAGTTAAAATTAATAAACAAAGTCATCCTTTAGTAATTTGTATAGTAACAATAGTTGTATTAGCTGTAATAGCATTAGTAGCAGTATGCAAATAGCATCTTTGGTTTCTTTTTTTTCAACGTCCCCATAATACACGATGAAAGTTTCAACTTATTACCTTCAACCGTTCCTCAAGCATTAAGTTTCATCATACTTAATAGTTTGCTTCCTACAGAAACCAAGCTAAAGCCTCTGTAATTACCACGCTCACTCATATCACCTGTTCAATGAAAAGATTAGCTAGTCTACAATCCCTTTCAACTTATAAAAAAGGGCTAGAAATCTTAGTTTTTGATGTAATGAGCACCCTCCAAAGTTTCTGCAACCATGAGGAGATGGGGTGGATGAAGAAAGGGCAGCTCCTCTCCTCTATGGAATAAACTCTGCTTATTTTGGGGGTTTTTGTTGCTCTTTACTGTCATAATAACTGCTTAAACCAGAAATAACTGCTTTCTCGGAAAGTATTAGCAAGTAGAAAATAATTGGACCGTTATGAAACGTTTTAAAGTTTCTTTTACAGTTTGCTGTTTTCTTTTGTAGAGAAAGGAGGGGGGTATTTTCGACGGGGCCTGTTTTCTGGGAAGCACTTTTTGTGGAGGGGCTAACTTTTAGAATCTTTTCTATCACCAACATACCGAGATACTCCTTCCTCAGTCATGAAGTAATGATGTGATAAGATTATTCTTCTGAAGTTTATAGAATACGCTTGCCCCGATATTACCCAAATTTCAATCTCTTCTATTTGGAAAAAATTGTTCATTTTAATTCCGTTGCGGTAAAATTTTACGGTCAGTAACAGTGATTAAATGTGCAATTACTCAAGTAATTGACTCACTTGACTCATTTATACTCATATAATTACTCATCTATAATTACTCATGAGTAATCGCAATTACTCATTTTAATTCCGTTGCTAAAATTTTACGTTCAGTAACAGTGATTAAATGGCTCAAGTTTCCGTATATCATTTAAGAATATTTATGAAATAGGGTACTTGAAAAGGAAGAAATTTAAATGAAAACATTTTGGACCTCAAAGGTTTTAAATGGAAACTATGTGACGAATACCTAAAATATTTATATTAGAAACATGTTTTTCCAAAATTGTATTGTTTGCTCTTTTATTACAAAGAACAGTTACAAAATGTAACTAAAGAAAGACTGCCAAATGTTAATCGATATTCCAAAAACACAATTAGGATATAAATAAATAATTTATTACAAACCCGCTTATAAAAAAGAAGCATGAAGAAGCGGAGCAAAACAAAAGAAAAGAGAAATTAAAGACGAAAACAAATCAACCGAACATAATAATCACTAAATACAAACAAATCACACTTCAACTATCAAGCAAAAAAGTCGCTGGGAAATCAAATAATAGTGCCCTGTGTTTCACGAGAGCTTGTTTTTCAAAATTCGGCATGAACTCAACAGGATCAGGTATATGATACTTTTCTAGCAGACCAGTGTTACGGAGGTAAAGTGGCAGACCAAGCAGAAACTTTAAATATTTGCAAAAGCCTGAACGGATTCGCAACATATCCGAATTCGATAGCCAATGCCAAACGGGTGAGATGTAGTGAGCAAAGGGAAGAGCGACGGCACGATACAACCTAGCAAGAATATGCTTATTAAATTTAAACTTCAGAGCTGCAAGTTTAGCATACCCAGACCGAAAACCCGACAGAACCTGGTCAACAAAAAGAGCACGCGAGCTTCTGAGGTCGCTTCCATATGTGATACCTAGGTACTTCAACTTGCGGCTTGGAAGTACTACTTGCCCTGCAACGGTAACACGGGTAGCCTCGCGACGGGCAACTTCAGACGGCGCACGCGGGGGTTCAAATACAAGAAATTCTGTTTTAGCAGGGTTAATAACCAGACCAATATTAGTATAACCTCGACCTAGGAGATCGATATTAGCTTGAAGGTTACAAAGCGATGTGCTCACCAGTAATATGTCGTCGGCGTAGCACAGTAGGCTCACATCCATACATTCAGTGTTAAAACCACCGTTAATCTTTTTTGTTACCGACGAGGTTAGTGAATTGAAGAGTACAGGGCTTAAAACCGACCCTTGACGCAGTCCCCGGTGAAGCTTAATCGGTTTCGACAGGAATTCACTACTCAACTTAACACGGATAAGGCTACTCGAATACCAGTGCCATAGGACGGCCGCTACATGTGGGTTCACACCTTGGTGCAGCAGGTTCAAAATTAACTTTGAATGAATTACCGAATCAAACGCCGCGGACACATCTACTGCACAAATTAAAAGAGTCCGTGATTGATTCTGAGCTTTCGATACTATACGCGTAAGGAGGCGATGTGCAAATGCACAACCGAGGTGGCGACGGAACCCGAATTGTCGATTGTCAATTTTACACTTGCGTAACAGCTCAGGTAACAGAAGTCTCTCTAACACTTTGCTTAATGTACTAGAAACTGTTATAGGCCTATAGCTAGAGCAGAGGTTACGATTTTTTCCCTTCTTCAAGACGTTAGACACAATACCTAGGGCAAACGACTTAGGGACTGCACCAGAATCAAGGCACATTTGATATAGCAGCGTCAAGTGCTCAATGAGCAGAGGTGAGCTACAGCGGAGGTGTTCAGTCACAATTCCGTCGTGCCCGGGAGCCTTGCCCTTTCTCAGCTGCTTAATAACCTGGAGCACTTCGCCTATTGAGACGGTAAAATAGTTCCGTTGGCTCAAGAGGGACGCAAAAGCTCGTGAGAGCTCGCTATCACTTTCGGTTGTTAGTTGGGCATGTTTGATCCCAAAAACTTCACTATAGTGTTTTACCCACTGCTCCTCAGGTATGTTACTAGCAGGGTTTGTCACTGGTTTAGACTGTCTAAAAGACTTCCACATAGATACAGGATTATTTGCTGCTTCTTGGGAAGCAAGTTCGGCTTCGGCAGCTTTAAGATCACTTACAGACTTATTATAAGTTTTTTTCGTGTTGCGGAACTGCTCAAACACTACACCTGACCTAGGCCTCTCGCAATCGCGCCATAATCTCAGCCAAAACTTAGCACGAGCTTTGGCTTGCCTTACTTTAGGAGAGCGACTCCAGCCAGGCTTGCTGATTCCAGGTTTAAAACGGCGAGTGGGTACAGAAGCCTGCTCAGCCGTTTTCATTGCATGTATAATCTCAGTACAATAAATGTCTAGTGCTACCAAATCACTCGAGCCATGCATCAAGAGCTGAAAGGGAACTTTTATCTTTCCGAGAATCTCATCACATGTCTGTTTATACTGGTCGGCGTTTATTTTATTCCACTCAGTCTTGGTAGCATAAATTTGGGGCTTATTCGGCCTACACGGGAAGAAGTTAGCCTTAAAGCACAAGCCAAGGTGATCACTTACTGTGTGCTCAGAGTCCACGGTGACTGGAGCACCTAGAGAGAAGTTACATAGCACATGGTCAATGTTTGTCGTTGAACCGGAATTATGGATGTACGTATATGCGTCAGTCTTTTCACAGAGATCATACCCAGCTGGGATTACTGAGAAGAAGATTTCGGAGAGCTTATTTGATGGGTTCGTTAAGTCGCACTGAAAGTCACCGCAGACTAGCACTCTTCGATTGCCCAGCCTAATAAGTAAGCGCGAGAGGCGGCCACAAGCTTCCGAGAACCGTTTTTCGGAAGAGAGGGTGTTTAGGTTTGTTGGTAGATAAACCGTGATCAGAACAAAACCCCCGGGGCCAGGAAAATCTACAGCGAGGAAGAACTCACACGATTCCAGCTTTTGACATTCAAGCGAACTGTCCGTTATGATAGCAGTGCCCCCACTAGGTCGACCGCGGACTGAGGACCTTTTTGCTTCATGCATGAACACAGTTTTTTGATTCAACTGTTCGAAAAGACCAAAATTTTCGGAGGTGAGTAAATGTTCTTGTAAGCACACAACATTAAATTGACGGCATAGTTCTTTAACGTAGTCTAGTTTGACTGAATTGTGCCCATAGATATTTCGGCAAATGATGGAGAGAGAAGTCATTTCGTTGTAGTAGGCTTTTTCATAGCATTTCTAACTAGTGGGCATCTCATGCTGTATGAGGGGTGGGTGTTGTGGCCTTCTGGGCATAGAGCACATTTAACTGTGGTGGACGTGCATGGGGACGTCCGTGATGCGACGTGGGCACCGGCGCACTTAGAGCACTTCGGAGCGTTGCTGCAGGCACTAGAGAGGTGCTCGAAAGATTGACAGTTAAAACATCTCTTGGGGAGCTCTTTATAGGCCTCAACCCGGAAGTGGGTGTAGTCTACAAATATTCCGCGTTTAATTGTCTGATCTCGCGCGAACGAGTCTTTAAATACAAGTTTCACTGTGCCAGAGGTGCCGAACCGGTGGACTTCCGTAACTTCGGAGTTCGCAGCAATAATTTCTTCCTCTGTGGTTGCCGGAGGAACGAATCTTGCCACCGCTAAAAACTTTGGTTTCCGGTAAGAAACCTTGACATCACGGACCTTTTCTTTCAACATGTCTGCGAGGATTTGAGCTGAATCCGCCGTATCGAGAAAGGCAACTAACCCACCTTTTCGTTGAGTGATCCGGCGAATATGTCCTTTTCCACCGTTCTTTTCGATAAATTCCTTCTGTTTGGCACATGATTCAAGGCTTTCCGCCGGCACATTCGCTATCACTACAGGATTCTCAAGTCTTTCTGGTTTCGGTAGCGGGGGCCAGACAGTAGGGCCTGACGGAAGGTAGATCTTACACTGATCGATTAGTCCCTCTATTTTCTCTGTGCACTCGTTAACTCTAATTGAAAGAGAAGTCAGCACATCTTGCGGTATTCTAGGCACTTCGCCAATTTTCCAGATAGTAAATCTATAGGTGAAATTGGCTGAGTTTTCTGCATTCTTGATAGCATCGTATAAATCACCCATGAAAACATCACTCTGCAAACCAGCTCGGCGGTCCTTCATTACATATTCATCTCCAAGTTGCCGCAAAATATCGTTCAGTTTGCAATGCGCAGCGTACAGAATGTCTTTTCCGTAAAATTTACTTCCCGTAGCAACCACCGCGTCACGGGAAATATCGGCATATCGCAAACTTGTCTGAGCGAAATTCAGGACAGGCGCGTATATATATTCGTAAATAGTCTCTTGTGTCATACCAACGAACTTCACTGCTCGAGAGCTGAAAGTAGTCCAGAATCTTGAACGTTTTATTTTCTTTCGCACACAATACACCTTCACGCGTCGAGCGCTGAATGAACGCCTACTGAAATCACCCAGGAACAAGGGAAGCGTAAGTACCCCCTCACCTTTTCCCCGCAATTTTCGGGTAACTGAATACCAGCGGGTACAGTACGGCGCTTGCGGGGGGTTCCTTCCCCTCTTCTGCTTGCTCCCAGTAGAAATCAGCACCTTAATGATATGGGAAAAAATGTCTTTATAGATGGCGCCCCGATCAACTTAAGAAAAAAGATGGCGCTGGTGAGGATGTCCGAAAAGAAAAACCTATTCTAGGGATTGGAGAATATCACTCAATTTAACTTAACTGTAAAATTGTCTATTAAAGGGTACAAATCAATATGAAAACAACCTCAAAGTAGTGCAATAACTTTATCCCATTAACAGCCACGGATTCTAAATGCATATATTAAATCTCTAACTATACCATTTGAAAGCTATTAGCCGGTGAAAATTTAAACTGAGAGTTAGGGACAATTTTAAAACTTAAGACAAACAGAAAATAATCTGTAGATTAAAGGAGGCTTTACTCGTCTCTACACCTCGCTCTTTCTACTAAAAGTTTAGCTTTCTAAAAAGTTTTAAGAACGAATACTGAAACGCAAAATCCTTTGAGTTGGAACAAGAACCTTATTTCAAGCACAAAACACTTTACTGTAATGATTGAGAGATAGAGATGGGGGCAGCCCACCTCTTATAAGAAATAATTTTTGTTCCTTGCTAGTTTTAATGCTACTCCTTATTTTCAGTTGAAAAAACTTTGCTTTTTATTTTCGGATTATTTTTCAAGTCCTACCACGAATTACAACTCCCCCCCCCACCCTTCTCCGAAGACGTATCTGAAAAACATCCCACATAAAAACCTTTACTATTATCAGAAATCCTATTAGGTTTCCAAATATGATTTGGCGAACAAAAATAAAAACAAATCGAATTAATGAGTTCATTATAAATTTAGCATAGATAAGTTTCACCAGCACCATAGATAGGGCAATAGCGCTGCCACAGGAAAGAGCGATGGGGGCAAAATGTATTTTTTTATTTATTTTTGTTTTATTTATTTTGTTGAACTTTGTAAACAAGTAGTAGTAACTTTGAAATGGGCTCATTCGATTGAAAATTAAAATTGAAAGTTCTAGTCCCATTTTTAGATTTTGGGAGTGATCGGAGAGCAACCATTCCCCCCCTCCCCCATGCCCATCATTTTCCAAACACTTCCAATCAAAATTCTGAGATAGTCATTTTGTTAAGGGTAGTCGAAAGGTTTAGTAAATTTGTATGAGGATGACAACTCCCACCCACAGTCATGAGGGGAAGGGCTGTAAGTCATGCCCCAAAGGCATATAAGGCTCTTATAAAAAGGAGGGTCGTATGAGCTTAGGAAAGAGGACTCATTAGTTTGGAACTCAGAAACTCTAGTGCCCTTTCTTATGAGTCAAATTGATCCGAGGATAACTTCCTCCCTTCAGTTCTATTTCCACAAAATACGTCCAATGGGAATTTTGAGATAGTTGTTTGTTCAAAAACAATCCAAAAATCACATAACAAGGCCTTTGGGGTTGGCATAATCCTCTAGAGTCTGGGGGCAAGGGTTGTAAGATAAATTTCAGGGCATTCAAAGTTGTTTTGGATGGGATGGCTGTGTAAACTTTAAAGAAGCCTAAATCGATTGAAAATTTAAAGTTCTATTTTCTTTTAGTCAAAAATGAAGCAGGATGAGTAGCCCCACTCTCTGCTCTCAGACAACCTGTTTTCCCAAGACGCATCCGTGTAATATCCATAAAGAGCATACAACAATGCCATCAGGGTTGACACAACCCCCAAAGATAAGGAACAAGGGTTGTAAGTTATGCCCCAGGACATATAAGGTTTAGGTGGAATGGGTGGCTATGTAAAACTCAAATCAGATAGGGCACATGGGATTGGAAGTCCTGAGTTATAGTGCTCTTAAGAGTCAAAAGTGAATTGATTGCAATCAACCCCTCCGTCACAAACCTGTCATTCTCCAAAACACGGCTGATCGAAATTTTAAGAGAACTATTTTGTTCAGCATTGTCGCAAGATACTGTAACTATGTATTGGATGATTTGAACCACCCCACAGTCCTCAGGGAAAAGGCTGTAAGCTAGGCAGTTTGTTTATTGTCTTCATATAGTATATGTTATCGAGAAAGGTATGTATTTTTGAACTTCACTTTCCAAAAAGACGAAGAGTATTCAGGTGAGTCTTTCAGAGAATGATGAGGGGAGTGTTGAACTAAATCAAAAGACATTGTGTATACAGATTCTCAAAAGGGCGTACCTCAGGAACGACTGGGTATATTAATTTGGAACTTACAGGAAATAATAAGGGAGATGATCAAAAAGACAAATTTCTTCTGCTGCCACTACTAATGCACATGCCACTGCTATTACAGCTATCACTACTACTACTGCTACCACACTGCTTCATTTACAACGTTGAGGAGAAATTTCCATCAAAGGACGCTGTGCTTGTATATTGTTAAATGAGCGTATCTCAAGAATTGAATTTGGTTATTAAGTGGCAACTTTTAGAGAATGTTAAAAGGGGAAGATAAACTGACCAAAAGGCAATATGCTACTGGTAACATTAGGATCAGTGCTGCTACATTGACTATTAGTACTCCTGCTAATCCAATTCCTTTTTGAGGAATTGAGGAAGTTCTATTGCAACTACTTATCATTGCAACACTTAAATACTACTGCCGCTTCCAGCATTACCGATATTACTATCAATACTACTCCTTGTTACACCAATACCACTACTGTAACTACTATTACAACTATGTGTAAGGGTATGATAATGAAACATTCAAGGAATTTTATTGGAAAGTGAAAATGAACTTAATCACAACTCGCCGTCTGTCTGTAGGCTTTCTAAAGGGCTTAACATTATCTTAGGAACAGTTTAGTGTATGAATTTGAAACTAACAGGGCATGTTTTGAGGAATGCTTAACAAACCTGCATAATCCAAACATTCTTAATGAAGGGTTAGATTTTTTTATTATAGCTTTGTCGGTTTTGTTACTATGTGGCTTATTTTTCTGTTTCCACTTTCATTCTCATTTTATTTAGAAAAAACCCCAGTTCCCCCCTCTTTTCAGTTGAGAATTAGTTTCTCCGAAAATTTTATCAAAACTATGATAAGCCTGTCTAATCTAAGCAATCTTAGTGGCTGTTAGTTTTCTATTTTGTCACTTTTGTTACTATAAAGCTCAATTGCAGTTTCCTCTGTCATTCTCATTTGATTTGAAAAAATTGGCTCCAAATTTACCTCCCCTCTCCCCCAGGATTCTTACAAAATTATGCTATTTTATTGGAGGCATAACAGTTGTCAGCCCTATTCAGGTGATTTATACTCGTCTCGAGTTTGAATTGGTTATTTATTCTAATTTGTTGTTTGTTTTGGATTTCATTTATTTATTGATGGTGATTTTTTTTACGCCTGGAAGTTTTATGTTGGTTTTATGCTTACAAGATAAGGAGTTATTATGATTTTAAACGCTAAGATATTCTTTTATCTTTTGCCAGGTGGAGAAGGTGTGTAGGCCAAGCTTATTTTCTAAGCGCCATTGTTTTCTTTTTTACTTTTTAGATAAGTATTCACTCTGGAGATCTGACCGTAAGTGTGGATACGACGATTCAGGGACATTATATCTTTTATCTGACAATATGACAGTTGCTCAGTGTGATCCAGATGGGTGGTGCCCATGCTGTTCAAGAGCTGGACTATGCGACGTGGATTATAACTTGTATTGTGACTGTCCGAAATGTATTGACTACAGGGTAAGTATTTTCAGCTATTTATTTATTCAAAATTCTCCTCTAGCTCTTTTTCCTGAAAGCATAACTTTACTTTAAAGAATTGATATGCTAAGATGACACCGAGCCGGGACTATGCCAAAATACTGCTAGAGAGCAGTAATTGACCTTAATCGACAACTTATCCACATACTTCCACCTTTGGGAGAATTCCTGATCAATATTTGTAATCATAACTAGAAATATGAGTGGTCCCAAAAAGGTTCCCTTTTCGACACGTTTAACTGATACGTCAGCGTGTTTAATTGATAATATTGTTTCATCTCTTAATTCGGTTTGCAATCCTGTTGTAGTGAGTGATATTTCAGACTATTTTCCTGTACTTTCCAGCTTTAGCCATGAAAAAACGTTGTGTAGAAATACTCCAGCATCTGCTTCAGCTTCTCTTAGGTTTGTTCTGACTGAATTGATCCGCCTCAGATTCCATTTAGCTGAGAAGACATGGAAAATTTGGTTAGAATAATGATTTTTTTTTCAAAGTTTAATTCCTTTTACGAGTCAGTGAAAGAGTCTATTTTTGACGTACGTGCTCTGTCCCCCTTTACTTCAAGATTAAAAAGGTCTATTCTTCTTAGCTCATGGATGACCCTTGGCCTTCTAAAGAGTTGGAGAAGAAAAAACTCTCTTTGGAAAGCTTTTAAGTCAGCAAAGCCATCTTTGATTCTGCACGTCTTCAGCAATTCAAACTCTACAGGAATCTTTTCAACTCCTTGTGCCGGAAGGCCAAATTCCTGTATTATTCCAAAAGGTTCTTGGATTGTGAGAAAGATGTTCAAAAAACCCGGCAAGAGATCAATTCTGTCCTGTAAGGTTCTTTTCCAGCTCCTTCTATCCCTCCAAATCTTGCAGTTGGTGATGTAGTTGTTGAGGGTGTTCCATCTGTTCAAGAACCATGTACATAATATTTTGCCAACATTGAAAAACTACCGCGTCTTCAGTTAGGTTTTCACAGTCACAACCAGATTACAAATCTTATCTTGGTTTGCCTTGCCTCAAATTGATTGTGTTGTATACTGCTTCTGATTTTAAAGTGGCCAGGATTGTAAATAGCTTGAAAGGTTCTTCGTCATCTGACCCTGACTGCATTCCGACTATGGTAGCTGAGT
Source organism: Artemia franciscana (assembly GCF_032884065.1). NCBI lineage: Eukaryota > Metazoa > Arthropoda > Branchiopoda > Anostraca > Artemiidae > Artemia > Artemia franciscana. The sequence goes on along the minus strand of NC_088876.1, from coordinate 32,808,817 downwards.
CCATTCTTCCTTCAATTATTTCGCCATTGACGGAGATTATAAATCTTCTTATTAAAAACGGGACTTTTCTCAATTCTCTTAAGCGATTTAGAGTAATTGTTTTATGTAAAGGCGGACAACGAAATAATGTGGCTAATTATCGCCCTTTGCTTGAGTATCTTAAAATCTCTTTTTGTTTGAGACTTTTAATTATTGTTGTGTGTTTTTGTTTTGTGTGTGTTGTGTGTATTGTTGTGAGTTTTTAATTATGTGTGTGTGTGTGTGTTGTATGTGCATGAGTTGAGTCTTCGAAAGGTTGAAATGCATTATATTGAAAATATCTTCTTTTTTTTTACTATTTGTTTCATTTTTGTGTTCTTCCCTCTTTTTTTCTCTGGTTATAGAGCCTCACAGGGGAGTCTATGTTAAATTGTTTTTGTGGTAAGTTTATTGAGTAAATAAACTGATTGATTGATTGAACTCTGGATTTCAAGAATAAATTATCTTCATTACTTTTCTGGTGCTGGAAAGACAAGATAAGCAATCATAAAGAAATTCAAGATTAATAATTAGTTTATTGGTATTGACAATCTCTACGTCTTTTTTTAGGTAATTTTCACAGGTATGGGACTCAAAGACACTAGTCGTTTTTGTATTGCTTGACAATTTGTCTTCACTAGATTCTAATATAAAAAAAAAGTTTATTCAAATGAAAATAAGGAACCGAACAGAAATTATTACGTATATGTAGGTGGTTGCCACCTCCTCAACACCTCACTCTTTTCGCTAAACATCGTATTACTTTCAAAAAAGCGCCTTATTGAATGTCCCTTGAGTTTCAGAAGTAATTCTTAAAGTGTTGGGAAAAATTCAAACTTTAGCTTAAAGAACGAGGTGTTGAGGAGGGGGTAACCCCCTGCATATACATAATAATTTTTGTTCGTTTTAAGTTTTAATGTTACTTCTTACTTTCAGTTTAAATGTTGCTCTTAATTTATGACTGTTTTTTAAATAATTCCAGGAAATCTGGCCCCACGCGCACGGAAATACCCCCTCCCTATGAAAATATCCTCTTGATAATTCAATCTCTTTGAAAATTTACGGCAGACAATTACTTTCAACCACTCCGCGCGTAAAATTGAAACGGATAAGAGAAAGCAAGACATATCAAAGAATTTTGTATAAGAATTTTGGCAAATTCCAGCAGTGTATAATTCCCTCTAACACATTCACTCCCTGTAAACTTCTCTATCCATGGAAAATTACCCCTTGGAAAAAAACAGTAGAAAATTTCTCATTGCTCCCACCCGAAAATATATGCATGCATCCCAATAACAAATACTATGCCTAAACAATGGACAAATTTTATAGCTTAATGACCTTTTGCCTGGGGCTTTGACGGGTTTGTTTTATATCCATAGGTATAGTTATTGGGCCGTTCAGCTACGATGAACAAAATGGCTATCTTGAAATTTTGATCAGACTGTTTTGGGAAAAAAGGAGCGGATGAGGGGGCCTTATTGCCCTCCCATTTTTTGGTCACTTACAAAGGGTACTATAACTATTAGTGTCCGTTCAAATGAGCACTTAAAAAACAAATAATGAAACACCTTTGTTCGTTTTTTCTTCTGGCTAAAAAATACAAAATTCCACATTTTTGCAGATAGGAGCTGGAAATCTATACAGTAGGATTCTCTGATAAGGTAATTGATCTGATCTGATGGTATGAAAATCACTTGAATTTTATGGGATGGTTCCCTCTTTTTTCAAGAATCAGGGAACTTTTCTTAGGCTCGTAACTTTTGATGGATAAAGCTACACTTAATCTATGCATATAAAAATAAGTTGTCTGTCTGTGGATCAGGTGACGTCATGTTTCTGTGTCGACTGACGTCATGAAGTTAGTTGTCGTCATTTTTGCTATGACGGTGACGTCATTAAAGATATTTAAGACATATATGTTCACGTAGAAATCTATTAATGTTTAAGTTTAAAATGACTGATGAACTTACAATGGCAAAAGCTGATGAAGATGCTCAAAGAGTCTATGCCAAAAAACTTGCTGCTGATAGAGAAAGTCAGAAAAGAAAGCATGCCGAGGAATCAAAAGAACAGCAAGGAAACAGGCTTGAGGCTGATAGAGAAAGAAAGAACAGAAAGCGTGCCGAGGAACTACCAGAGCAACGCGAAAGCAGACTTGCTGCTAAAAGAGAAAGTGAAAAAAGAAGGCGTGCCGAGGAATCAAAAGAACAGCAAGGAAACAGGCTTGAGGCTGATAGAGAAAGAAAGAACAAAAAGCGTGCCGAGGAACTACCAGAGCAACGCGAAAGCAGACTTGCTGCTAAAAGAGAAAGTGAAAAAAGAAGGCGTGCCGAGGAATCACAAAAACAGCAAGAAATCAGGCTTGCTGCTGATAGAGAAAGTAAGAAAAGAAAGCGTGCCGAGGATTCACAAGAACAGCAAGAAATCAGGCTTGCTGCTGATAGAGAAAGTAAGAAAAGAAAGCGTGCCGAGGAATCAGAGCAACCTGAAAGTTATCGCCTGGCATTCAGGTACAGCCCAGTCGATGATTATAGCTTGAGTAGATGTGTCCAAATTGGGACAATGTCTAAAATTTGTCCCTATTGCAAGGCCTTGAAATTCAATGGTGAAACAATGGGAATGTGATGCGCCTCAGGAAAAGTTAAACTTCCTCTATTGGCTGCACCACCAGAGCCATTGAAGACTTTCCTTACTGGAACTACGTCAGAATCTAAGCGTTTTTTGTAACAAATCAGAAAATACAGCTCATCGTGTTGAGCCTTGGGGGGTCAGTGCACCGCAAGGTCGATGTATCATATTTTTTACAATAATATCATGTAACCCCTTATCGACATTTTTATCAGGTATTTCAGCGGAAATCTCATCATCAATTTCTATAAAAAAGTTATAAAAATAATAAATGGCTAAGTGAAAGAGCGATTCTCGCACCCAAAAATATAGACGTCCACGAAATCAACAATATTGTTTTGACCAAGATTCGAGACCAGGCAGTCCTTTACAAGTCAGTCGACACAGTTTTGGAACCAAATGAAGTGGTTAATTATCCATCTGAATTTTTAAATTCCATAGATCTTTCAGGGTTTCCACCACACGTGCTACAACTAAAAATAGGCGTACCAATAATACTTTTAAGAAATATCAACCCACCAAAGCTTTGCAATGGCACGCGACTTGCCGTAAAAAAAACAATGGAAAACCTAATAGAGGCCACAATCTTGACAGGGCCTTTTGAGGGTGAGGCTGTTCTTATTCCTCGCATTCCCATGATTCCAACGGATCTGCCTTTTCAATTTAAAAGATTGCAATTCCCAATTCGATTAGCATTTGCAATCACCATTAACAAAGCTCAAGGTCAATCATTAGAAAAATGTGGTATAGATCTTAATACTGATTGTTTTTCCCATGGACAATTGTACGTTGCATGTTCGAGGGTCGGTAAACCTGACAATCTATTTATATGCAGCGACAATTGGACAGGGAAGAATGTTGTATATTCGCAAGTTTTACGCAGTTAATTTGTATTGTATCTATCTATCTATCTATCTATATAAAAACGAGTTGTGTGTATGCATGTTTGTTTGTTTGTAAAAAGAGCGTTTGCATATGCTTGCCTGAAAAATTCTAATTTATGGGCACACGTAAAAATATTAAAATTAACTACAAATATGCGTGTCCGATTGCAAAACGATGACTCTGGTCAAACATTTTCAGATCAATTGCTGGCAATTGGAAACGGAAAGCTCCCAGTTGACTCAATTTCAGGACGTATACAACTACCTGCTGATTTCTGTAATTTAGTGACGTCCAAAAATGAATTGATTGAAAAAGTATTTCCGAATATTCTAAAAAATTATAAAAATAATAAATGGCTAAGTGATAGAGCGATTCTCGCACCCAAAAATATAGACGTCCACGAAATCAACAATATTGTTTTGACCAAGATTCGAGACCAGGCAGTCCTTTTCAAGTCAGTCGACACAGTTTTGGAACCAAATGAAGCGGTTAATTATCCATCTGAATTTTTAAATTCCATAGATCTTTCAGGGTTTCCACCACACGTGCTACAACTAAAAATAGGCGTACCAATAATACTTTTAAGAAATATCAACCCACCAAAGCTTTGCAATGGCACGCGACTTGCCGTAAAAAAAAAAAACAATGGAAAACCTAATAGAGGCCACAATCCCTACTTCAAGCACTTCCAGGCAAGCTTGGACGATAAAACTTGGCAGGTGTATCAGTGACCAGACCAGATTAAATTAGTTTTCCGAATTGATCATCTGGGGGGAATGGGGGCCCGGTTAATTCGGAAAAATAGAAAAAATGAAGTATTTTTAACTGACGAACAGGTGATGGGATCTTCATGAAATTTAAAGTTTGGAAAGATATTGTGTCTCAAAGTTCTTATTTTAAATCGCGACTGGATCTGGTGACATTGGGGGGGGGGGAATCGAGGGGGGACCTAAAATCTTGGAAAACGCTTAGTGGAGGGATAGGGATGAAACTTGGTGGGAAAAATAAGCTCTTATTTTAAATTCCGACTGGATCTGGTCACATTGGGGGGAATTAAGGGGGGAACCTAAAATCTTGGAAAACGCTCAGAGTGGAAAGATCGGAATGAAACTTGGTGGGAAAAATAAAAACAAGTCCTAGATACGTGGTTGACATAACCGGGATTGATCCGCTCTCTTTGGGGGAGTAGGGGGGAGGAATAATTCTGAAAAATTAAAAAATGAGGTATTTTGAACTTACTAAGGAGTGAACGGATCTGAATGAAATTTGATTTTTGGAAGGATAACATGTCTCAGAGCTCTTATATTAAATTTCAATCTTTTCCGGTGAAGGGGAATTCTGGGGGGGGGAGGGGCGGAACCTAAACTCTTTGAAAATGCTTAGAGTGGAGGGATCGGGATGAAACTTGGTGGGAAAAATAATCACAAGTCCTAGATACGGGATTGACATAACCGGAATGGATCTGCTCTCTTTGTGGGAGTTTGGGGACTTAATAAAATTTCATATTTAGAAGGACCTCGAAACTCAGATCTCTTATTTTTCATCCCGACTGGGTTTAGTTTCATTAGGGAGGGAGGGGGGGGACCGAAAATCTTGAAAAACGCTTAAAGCGGAGAGATCAGGATGAAACTTGGTGGAAAGAATAATCACAAGTCCAAGATAGATGACTGACATAACTGGAATAGATCCGCTCTCTTTAGTGGAGTTGGGGGGGGGGGATAATTCGGAAAAATTAGAAAAAATGAGGTATTTGTAACTTACGAACGGGTGATCAGATCTTAATGAAATTTGATATTTAGAAGGATCTTGTGCTTTAAAATCCTCGTTTTGAATCCTTACCTGATCCGGGGTTCATTGAAGGGAGTTGGAGGGGGAAGCCGAAATTCTTGGAAAACGTGAAATTGAGATATGTTACGAATAGGTGATCGGATCTCAATCAAACTTGATATATAGAAGAATCTTATGCCTCAGATGCTTCATTTTCAATTCAAAATCGGATCCGGGGACATAGAGGGTTGGAGGGGGGAAACGGAAAAATCGGAAACCAGAAATCTTGGAAAACGCTTTGAGTGGAGATATCAGGATGAAACTTGATGGGAATAATCAGCACAAGTTATAGATAAGAGATTGACATTGACATACGAGATTGACAATTGATACAGATCCATTCTCTTTGGGGGAGCTGGGGGTTGTTAATTTGGAGAAGTTAGAAAAATTAAGGTATTTTTAACTTAAGAATGGGTAACGGGATCTTACTGAAATTTAATATTTAGAAGGAAGTCATGTCTCAGAGCTCTTATTTCAAATCCCGACTAGATCTGTTGACATTTGGGGGAGCTGGAGGGGAAAACCAGAAATTTTGGAAAATGCTTATAAATGTTGTAGATACGTGACTGATGTAACCGGACTAGATCCACTCTCTTTGAGGGAGATGGTGGGGTTCAGCGCTTTGGCGAGTTTGGTACTTCTAGACGTGCCAGGACGATAAAAATTTGTAGGTGTGTCAGTTAGCTGTACAAATTGACTTGATAAAGTCGTTTTCCCCGATTCGAACATCGGGGGGGCTCAAGGGAGAGGGAGAGAATTAGAAAAATTAAGGTATCTTTAACTTGTGAGTGGGTGATCGGATCTTAATGAATATTGATATTTAGAAGGAACTCGTGACTCAGAGCTTATCTCAAATCCCGACCGGCATTAAGCCTCTGATTTTCCTTTTAAAGCAATCTATTGATTCTTAGAATTTCGCTAGAGCTCATACCATATGAGCTCTTGGCTCTTGGCTTTTCAGACCTCGTCACAAGTGCTATGTGAGCTCTTAGCTCTTGTTAAGATACAGAGTTATCTTAGGCTGGATAACCCCCCTCCTCCACCATGTATTTTCCCGAAATACATCTGATAGAAATTTCGACATGGATATTTGTTTTCGTAGAAACAGATTGGATACTGAAAGGGATAGTGCCCTTTTTAATAGTCAAAAGTGATTGGAGGGCAACTAACCCACCTCCCTATCCTATATTTCTCGAAACACATCAAATCAAAATTTTGAGATAGCTATTTTTTCCAACGTAATTAAAAGGATCAAAATTTTATGTCTTTTAGGATGACATCTCCCTCCCTCACAGCCCTCAAGGCAAGGACCGTAAAATATAACTTAGGGGTATATAAGGTTTAAATAGGAAGGGTGAACGTATGAGCTTCAGGGGGTGGTCATTGGATTGCCAATCAGAAGTTCTAGAACTCTTTTTAGATTAAGAGTGGTCGGAGGCTAGATACCTCCCAAGCCTCGCATTTTCTCGAAATGCATCTGATAGAAGATTTAAGATGGCTATTTGTTGTAGTAGAAACTTCAAAAAGAGCTCATTAGATTGAAAATTAGAAGGCCTGGTGCCGTTTTAATGGGCAAGAGTGATTTGAGGGCAACTAATCCTCTTCCCACGCCCATCATCTTTCCTAACATGCCCGATCAATATTTTGGGAAAGCCATTTTGTTACACGTGATTAAAAGATCCTGAAAATATGTCTTTGAGGATAATCACCCCCTCCCCCATATCCGTCAGGGCAAGGGTTGTAAGTTATGACCTGGGTCATATAAGGTCTGTATAGAAAGGGTGATGGTATAAACTTCAGAAGGGGCTCACTGGATTTGTAATCAGAAGTTCCAGTGTCCTTTTCCAGAAGTTCCAGAGCGATCGGAAGGTACCCCCTTCCTACACCTCGAATTTCCCCAAAATGCATCTGATAGAAAGTTTGAGATGTTCATTTTGTGTCTTAGAAAATTCGAACCAATCGATTAGAAATTGAAAGATATATTGCCCATTTTATTAGTAAAAATTGATTGGAGGGCAACAATCCACCCTCCCCTACGCCCATTAGTTCCCAAAACACATTAAATTAAATTTTACTATAGCTATTTTGTTCAGCGTAGTTGAGAGGTCTGAAAACTATGTTTTTGACAACCCCCTTATCTTCTCTAGACCAGAACATAATTTTGAATTTACAGAAAAAAATGGCTGTGTGTTGTCAATTAGTATACATATGCTAATATATATTCCTTGAAGTTTAAATCATAAATCATACAATAAATAACTGAGTTAAACTAAAAAGGAAAAAAAGTTAAAATAAGCAGGGCGGAAAACCCCCATGCCTTCTCAAGACTAGAACGTAATTTGCACTTTACTGAAAAGATAATATATTTAAAAAATTTTCACTTTGTTTTTACTTGTTTGAGATTTTTTTTATTACATTAACGAAGGGGGAAATCCTCCCCATTCCGCTTCAATTACAACGCGAGTGTCTGGTACCCTTGTTAAGAGTATTGGAGGGCGAGCAAGCCTGTTAATTTTTTAAACACATCCAGTCAAAATTTTGAGACAGCCACTTCGATATTCGAATAGTCGAATGGTCCAGCGGCAATGTCTTTTGGAATATTAAGCATATCAACCCCCCCCCCTACTATGCAATCGGCCCATCTTGCTTTACAGCTAAACAGCTGAGCGAATTTTCTTACAATGCAAATGAGTAAAAACAGTGTAAATATACCCAGGTTGTCAAAAAGCATAGATACATTTGCAAATAATATTAAGTTATGTTTTTCAGGTCAACTTCAGAAGGTATGAAATTAATTAAAACTACCATTTGTCTCAGGATCAATATCAATAAATAAATGTTACGTTTAACTGTCAAAATTTAACTGTTCTACGTGGTAATGGCAATTGCTTGATCCTCTCAGTTATTTGTTTTTATTTCCAAAGTCATTTATAGAGGGTTCGGAACAGTTTGTGTGTTGTTTATACAGTTTACCAAGTTTATTCTTACCCATCAAAAGTTACGAACCTGAGAAAATTTGCCTTATTTTAGAAAATAGGGGGAAACCCCTATTTCACACCCAAAATCAAACAATCAGATTCAGCGTATCAGAGAACCCTATTGTAGAAGTTTCAAGCTCCTATCGACAAAAATGTGGAATTTTGTATTTTTTGCCAGAAGGTAGATGCGCGGATGCGTGTTTATTTGTTTGTTTGATTTTTGTTTTGTTTTTTTTTTCCCAAGGGGTGATCGTATCGATACAGTGGTCCTAGAATGTTGTGACAGGGCTCACTAACGGAAATTGAAAGTTCTAGTGTCTTTTAAGTGACCCAAAAATTGGAGGGTACCTAGGCCCCCTCCCACGCTATTTTTTTTCCCAAAGTCAATGGATCAAAATTCTGAGATAGCCAATTTATTCAACATAGTCGAAAAACCTTATAACTATGTCTTTGGGGACCACTTACTCCCCCACAGTCCCCGTGGAAGTGGCTACAAGTTACAAACTTTGGCCAGTGCTTACATATAGTAATGGTTATTGGAAAGTGTACAGACGTTTTCAAAGGGATTTTTTGTTTGGGGGGAGGAGTTGAGAAGAGGGGGATATGTTTGGGGAGCTTTCCATCGAGGAATTTGTCATGGGGAAGAAAATTTTCATGAAGGGAGCGCAGGACTTTCTCGCATTATTAAAAAAAAAAAAAAAACACAATGAGCAAATAATTATGAAAATGTTTTTTCAACTGGAAGTATTATGCAGCATTAAAACTTAAAACGAACAGAAGTTATTACGCATATGAGGGGCTCACCTCCTCCTAATACTTGGATCTTTACGCTAAAGTATTTCTAGTAATTTCAACTATCTATTTTACGGCTTTTGTGATTCAGGGGTCATTCTTAATGAATTGGGACTAAATTTAAGCTTTACTGTAAAGAGCGAGGTACTGACGAGGGGGTGAACCCCCTCATATATGTAATGAAAACATGAGAATACAAAAGTTCGTTACGTAAGCTAATTTATAAGTTACGTATATCTTGTACTAATAAAAATATTCGTAAAAATTTAAAAGTTCTTGTTGCCTTTTTAAGTTTTTTTAACTTTTTATTATAAGTTAAAAAATCGGAGGGCAACTGAGCTTCCTCCCCCACTCCTTTTTTTCTCAAAATCATCCGATCAAAAATATGAGAAAGTCATTTAGCCAAAAAAAAAAAAAAAAAAAAAAAAATCAAATTCTGTTTTAATTATTCTTCTGCAGAGGGCCAAAATCAAAACATGTATTGATTCAAAAACGTTCAGAAATTAAATAAAAAAAACATTTTTTTTTAAACTGTAAGTAAGGAGTGACATTAAAACTTAAAACGAACAGAAATTACTTCGTATATGAAAGGGGTTGCCTCCTCATCAACGTCCTGCTCTTTACGCTAAAGTTTTTTCCTGTTTTAAAAAGTAGAGTTGAGAGAAAGAGCCAAACTTTAGCGTCAAGAGTAGGTCGATGATGAGGAAGCAGCCCCTTTCATATACGAAGTAATTTCTGTTCGTTTTAAGTTTTAATGTCGCTTTGCGTAAAACCACTTTATTTAATTTTGTTAAAGACAAATCACGGGTACGTGTTTTTTTTTTTTTTTTTTTTTTTTTTTTTTTTTTTTTCAGGGGTCATCGTATCGACCAAGTGGTCTTAGAATATCACAAGATGACTCATTCTAACGGAAATGAAAAGTTATAGTGCCCTTTTTAAGTGACCAAAAAATGGAGGGTACCTAGGCCCCCTCTCATGCTAATTTTTTCCCAAAGTCATTGGATCAAAATTTTGAGATAGCCATGTCAAAAACCATAGTAACTATGTCTTTGGGAATGACTTACTCCCCCACAATCCCTTGGGGAGGTGCTGCAAGTTACAAACTTTGACCATGGTTTACATACAGTAATGGTTAATGGGAAGTGTACAGACGTTTTCAGGAGGATTTTTTTGGTTTGGGGGGTGGGGTTGAGAGAAGAGGGTTATGTAGGAGGATCTTTCCTTGGAGGAATATGTTATGGGGGAAGAAAAATTCAATGAAAAAGCCGCAGGATTTTCTAGCATTATAATAAAAAAACAATGGAAAAATAAACATGAATTTTTTCAATTGAAAGTAAGGAGTAGCATTGAAACATAAAACGGACAGAGATTATTGCGCATATAAGGGGCTCTAAAAATACTTTAGCATAAAAAGCGAGGTATTTAGGAGGAGAAAAATACCTCGCTCTTTATGCTTAAGTATTTTTAGTAATTTCAACTATTTATTCTACGGCCTTTCTGATTCAGGGGTCACTCTTCAAGAATTGGGACAGAACTTACGATTTAGTGTAAAGAGCAAGGTATTAACAAGGGTACAAACCCCCTCGCATACATAATAAAAATATAAGAATGTAAAAGTTTGTTGCGTAAGTTAATTCTTAAGTTACGTATATTTTTTACTAATAAAAACATTCGTTAAAAATTAAAAGTTCTAGTTGCTTTCTTAAGTAACCGACAAATTGGAGTGCAACTAGGCCTCCCTCCTCACCCCTTATTTCTCAAAATCGTCTGATCAAAACTAAGAGAAAGCCATTTAGCCAAAAAAAAAAGAATTAATATACAAATTTCATTTTAATAATCTATGCGCGGAGAGCCAAAATCAAACATGCATTAATTCAAAAACATTAAATTAAATATAAAATAACTAATTTTTTTAAACTGAAAGTAAGGAGCGACACTAAAACTTAAAACGAACAGAAATTACTCCGTATATGAAATGGGTTGTCCCCTCCGCAATCCCTCGCTCTTTACGCTAAAGTTTTTAATTGTTTTAAAAAGCAGAGTTCTGGCAAAGAGTCAAACTTTATTTTGTATACAAAATTATTCCTTGCATCAAAATTTATTCCGTGTATCAAAATTACTCCGTATATGAAAGGGGTTGTCCCCTCTTCGACGCCTTGCTCTTTACGCTAAAGTTTTTTTATTGTTTTAAAAAGCAGAGTTGTCACAAAAAGTTAAATCGTAGAATTAACGGTAATTACGAGCATTTTTGGGTTGGGGGGAGATGGTGCCCACTGAAAAACAAGTATGAAGAGGGGAATATGTTGGGAGAACTTTCAATCGAGGAATTAAATTAACGGAAAAGATACATCAGATTTTGATGCTGATTTTAAATATATAAGTTTCATCAAATTTAGTCTTTGTCATCAAAAGTTACGAGCCTGAGAAAATTTGCCTTATTTCGGAAAGTAGGGGGAAACAGACCCTAAAAGTCATGGAATCTTAACAAAAATCACACCGTCCTATTCAGCGTATCAGAGAACCCTACAGCAAAAATTTCAAGGTCATATCTACAAAAATGTGGAATTTTGTATTTGTTGCCAGAAGACAAATCACGGGTGCGTGTTTTTTTTTTTTTTTTTTTTTTTTTTTTTTTTTTTTTTTTTTTTTCAGGGGTCATCGTATCGACCAAGTGGTCCTAGAATGTCTCAAGAGGGCTCATTATAGCGGAAATGAAAAAATCTAGTGCCCTTTTTAAGTTACCAAAAAAGTTGGAGGGTACCTAGGCCCGCTCCCTCGCTCATTTTTCTCCAAAAGTCAACGGATCAAAGTTTTGAGATAGCTATTTTGTTCCACATAGTCAAAAACATTAATAACCATGTCTTTGGGAATGACTTACTCCCCCAGAATCCCTGAGGGGCCGCAATCTACAAACTTTGACCAGTGTCTAAAGACCAGTGTCACAAAGGATTCGAACTTTAAATTATGTTGTTCACTTGTAATATAGAGTATGAAAAACTATAAAATTGTGTTCTCAGGTTAGTATTTTTCAGAATACCTTCTTGAAAATGCCTATTTTTTACGTTTTGCCTAGCCCAAAATAGAAAAAAATTGGTTTTGGGGTTATTTTCAAAATGAAAATTATTATCAAGCAAGGTCGAAACGCTTTTGAGGAAACTTGTAATATTATGTGAACAGTTATACTTACCAGCCCAAATATTGATACTTCCTTACCCTGGGTGAACACATCTCGAATGCTCTTAGTCTTAGATCTCTCTCCCCCGCCCATCCCCTATTAGAACAAAGATTTAAATTTGGAATCACTATTTTCAACTTAATGTTGTTGCTAATGGCTTATTCTTTTCGATAGGAGATATCAGAAAGAAGAAAAAGCCAATTTGTGAAATTACGTTTTGAAGCAAATTTGAAAAAGTTAGAAGAAGACTCGGCTTTAGCAGATGAGGTTTCAAAGGAGAAAAAGGCAATGGAAGAGAAGGTTTCCGATTTAAGTCAGGCGCTTGCAGAAGAGGAGGAGAAATCAAAACATTTGGCAGAGCTAAAAGAAAAACATGAAACCAGTTTATCTGATCTTGAAGAGAGGTAAGTCTCAGTCTCGAGTTTTCTAACATATTCCCACCGCTCTGTTTTAAGCTTCTGATTTTTCCACCCATCCAGAATTTCAATCTGTTCTTCTAATCTCTTCCCAGTCCAATATGTGGACGTCTTGCCTTTGCATACTTCCTTGTAGGATAACATAAAAAAACTAGTTTTTTTAACTGAAAGTAAGGAGCGACATTAAAACTTAAAACGAACAGAAATTACTCCGTATATTAAATGGGTTGTCCCCTCCGCAATCCCTCGCTCTTTACGCTAAACCTTTTAATTGTTTTAAAAAGCAGAATTGTGGCAAAGAGTCAAACTTTAGCGTAAAGAGCGGGGGATTGCGGAGGGGACAACCCATTTATATAATTTCTGAATGTTTTTGAATTAATGCATGTTTGATTTTGGCTCTCCACGCATAAATTATTAAAATGAAATTTGCATATTAATTCCTTTTTTGGCTAAATGGCTTTCTCTTAGTTTTGATCAGACGATTTTGAGAAATAAGGGATGGGGAAGGAGGCCTAGTTGCCATGCAATTTTTCGTTTACATAAAAAATCAACTATAAATTTTAATTTTTAACGAATTTTTTTATTAGTAAAAAATATACGTAACTTAAGAATTAACTTACGTAACAAACTTTTATATTCTTTAATCTTTATTATGTATATGAGGGGGTTTGTACCCTCGTTAATACCTCGTTCTTTACACTAAATCGTAAGTTTTGTCCCAATTCTTTAAGAATGGCCCCTGAATAAGAAAGGCCGTAGAATAAATAGTTGAAATTACTAAAAATACTATAGCATAAAGAGCGAGTTATTTATCTACTCCTAAATACCTCGCTTTATATGCTAAAGTATTTTTAAAACCCCTCATATGCGTAATAATCTCTGTTCATTTTAAGTTTCAATGCTACTCTTTACTTTCAATTGAAAAAACTTTTCCATGTTTATTTTTTCATTATTTTTTTATAGTAATTTTAGAAAATCCTGCACCCTTTTCATTGAATTTCTGTTTCCCCATGACATATTTCTCCAAGGAAAGATCCTCCCACATAGCCCCCTCCCCTCAAACTCACCCCCAAAACCAAAAAAAAACCTGAAAACGACTGTACACTTCCCAATAACCATTATTATATGTAAACCCTGGTCGAAGTTTGTAACTTGCAGCCCCTCCCCCAAGGACTGTGGGGAGTAAGTCATTCCCAAAGACATAGTTATTATGGTTTTTGACTATGCGGACCAAAATGGCTATCTCAAATTTTTGATTTGTTGACTTTGGAGAAAAAATGAGCGTGGGAGGGGGCCTAGGTGCCCTCCAATTTTTTTGGTCACTTAAAAAGGGCACTAGAACTTTTCATTTCCGTTAGAATTTCTTGGTTTTTCTCTTTTCTTCAATTATAGTTTCCTTTTTACTAAATTCGTTTTGTTAAGATGAATGAGTGCTTAGAGTTTGAAGTAAATTTCCAGTTTGACAACGCCCTCCTAATTCTTGTTTACCCATTATGCCCAATTCCCTTTGAAAGCCTTATAAGAAATTAATCACATCGGCCTCTCTCGCACCGGACTCTTTTTCTCTTATTGTTTCTCAACCACCTTCTTGTATTTTTTTTTCATTTATTCCATATTTTTTTTCCATAGTAAAGAATACAGGAAACTGATGAAACAAGGAACTCAAGTACTTTGGCTTTAATAGAAATAAAATACCTCTTACGCCACTCTACTACCGTGTCGCTACTTGCGTCACTAACGCCAACTTTTCATTAGAACTAAAAGTCCTAAAACAAGTTTAAATTGCAGATTATTTTATTTTATTGAAATAAAGATCTAATTAAAGGTGGTAAGTTTCCTTATATCAAGCCTGAAATATTTGGAGATTAAGTTAAATTATTTCTATTGTATTGATTGTGAAATTGTTTGGACTAGCTTATATTAAGATATACCAAGTCAAAATATAGATAATTTTCTTCATGGGCTCTTTTGGCAAAAATAGTTATTATTTAAAAAAAAACTGTAAAATTTATTTATAGATACAGGTAGTGTTAAGGACAATCCTTCTCACTTGTTAATATCCTTCTATTGTATATTTTATGGCACTTGGTATTTACCAAGTGACATATAGCGATCGCAAAATTGATCTGTCGGTCCCGCTTTTACTAGTTTGGGCACTTCCAGATAAGCTAGGATGATGAAAATTGGCAGGCGTATCAGGAACCAGACGAAATTAAATTAGAAACACTTTCTTTTTCGATTTGACCATATGGGGAAGCGAGTGAACAAGATTCACTCGCTTCCCCATGTGGTCGAAAACAAATTTTAAAAAAGAATTTTATTTGCCAATGAAACAAATAATTTTTCTTCTTAAGTATGACTTATGGTTTACGGGTATGATTCTCGCATGCGGTGCGAGAGGTCTCAGGCTCGAATCCGGACCACCCCAATTTTTACATGAAGAAGATCCGAAACTAGATACGTGATCAATATAGCGATCGCTGAAAGTTGGTAGGGGTATCAGAGACCCGACCAGATTAAATTAAAAATAGTCGCTTCCCCAATTCGACCATCTGGGGGGGGGAGTGGAAGGACGGTTAATTAAGAAAAATTAGAAAGAATGAGGCCTTTTAAACTTAAGAACGGGTTATCGGATATTAATGACATTGTATATTTAGAACGACCTCGTATCTCAGAGCTCTTGTTTAAATATCCCGACCGGATCCAGTGACATTAAGGGGGGAGGAGTTGGAGGGGGAAACTGAAATCTTGGAAAACACGGCTCTTCCGACCCCGCCATAAGTACCATACGAGCTCTTGGCTCCTGCTGTTATTATCACTACCCTTAATATTTTGCCGGTTGACATCAAATGGCTATTATTCACATGAATTTGTCAAATTTTGTCCATGAACTTTATTTTCCGGTTTTGCCATCTTTTCATACCCTTTTGTTATATTTGTACAGTATCTAATTTACTTGTTTTTTATCTGTTTTGAATGATATTTTGTTTATACTAGCAAGACCGACTGTTTATAATAGTAATAATAAACAGCAATAATAATGTTATTATAAACAATAACATTCATAGTGGTGGCGTGTGTCGGTCCATAGGTCAAAAATGACAAAGTGGTGGCGTGTGTCGGTCCATAGGTCAAAAATGACAAAGTGGTGTACGCAGTAACTATTAACATTACAGTGGCGTCCATTTGGGGAGGGGGACCTCTAGTTTTTCTCTCCACACGTACACACACAGATTAAAAGGAAACTTTTGGGGTATTTTCATCGAAAAAATGCCGTTTTTGGTATCTTATTTTAACAAAATGACAGAAAAGACATATATCTCCTCCTTGTAGATACATAAAAATGCGTTTTGTCCCCCCCCCCCACTCCACCACCAAATTTTCCTGAATTCACGTAACTGGAATGATGGAGAGTTGACTTGACTGCTAATATAAACCTATCACATATTTAATATGAATTTATCTTGTGTTCTTCTTCTTCTAAATTTGTATTTCCCTGGCTAACGGATAGTTTTTTTTTCTGAAAATCTCTATTGTCAGTTTTTATCTTTTAATCTATAGGTATAATTATGTGTCGAATTATATTTATAATTCAGCTTATATCACTTTTTTTGTCTTCTCCTCGAAATATTATTCACTTTCTAACTATTTTGCAAAAAAAAGTGTTAAACTCAACTTGAGAACTTTTAAAGACTAGGAAGTAGTGTCACCCTATAGTAGTGATTCAAACCTTGGATAAGCCTTCGGTTTAAAAAGTCACCCTATGCTAGCCCGAAATTTGCTAATTAAGCAGGACAAAATTAGACAGGAAGTTCTTTCAATGAAAATTGTGCTTTCAATTGGTTTTATTCCTATAACATGTAAATAAATAGTAAGTTTACTCAACCGATTTTTATCTTTTTGATTGCATGAAAGTTTTTGGAAAATGTTTAATAAAACGTAAGAGGTCCATTCCTCGCTTCTTGAAATAGCATGGGCTGGGTATTGCCAAAAGAGTAGTGTGGGGAGTAGGTCGAGCGGAAAATTGGCAGTTCTTCTGCTATCTGCAGTTGGCAATTGGCAGTTGCTGCTACCGAAAACGGTGCTGTTGTTAAAAATTATTTATTTTCAGGCTCAACAAGGAACAGATAGCCGGTCAAGAATCAAAGGAAGAATTCGAGGCTCTTAAGGCCACAACTGCTGCGGAGCAAGAGCTGAGAACAAAACGCGAACAAGAATTAGCATTACTGAAGAAGAGCCTTGAGGAAGAATCTGGTCATCACGAGAGCCAGTTAATGGAAATGAGGCACAAACATAGTCAAGAACTGGAAGTTTTGCATGAACAGATGGACAACGCCAAGAAAATAAAGGAAGTGTTGGAAAAAGCTAAGGCAACTTTGGAGGCTGAAAATGCAGATATGGCTAATGAGATCAAGTCAATTGCAACATCTAAAGCTGAGACTGATAGAAAAAGAAAACACCTCGAGTCACAGGTAAAACTTTCCTTTTAAGTCATGTATATATGTCGTGAAGAGTATGTGTGTCTATCTCCCATGTCTATTGTATGTGTACCTTTGGGTGTATTTACAAATGGCGAGGGGGTAGATTAGTTCAAAAGATCTTTATCCAGGGTCGTCCAGTGCTTGGACAAACTACAGCCATCCTGTAAACCTTGATTATATATCTGTCATGGGATAAAATAAAGGACCTTAGTTGAGCACAATCGCATGAAATACTATTTTCAAATGGACATTACATTTTCGATTAGAATTCGATACCCATTTTATTACAGTTGGCTTAAATTTCGTTGGAATCCTTTCTCCTTCTGACTTTTTATTCCGTTGAGTATAATATTGAGTATAATTAGTAATTCTATATGTTAATTTCTGTATTTCTAGTAATTTTTTTTTCTATTAACATAAATATTTTAATTTTTTTCAATTTTCCCTAGCTTTTCCCTACTTTTTATTTCTATTAGGCCTTATCATTGTATTAATTCTACAATTTTGAGTTAGAACAGGCATAGATGTTAATTTTGGTGGAGTTGTGTGGATTTGTATGAATGTGTAGAAAGCCGACCTGGTTCATAGTTAGTCTGATATTAACTCTGCCTAGTCTGGGATCTCCACACCCTTTTACAATGCTAGAAGGATGTACATATACCTATATTTACTGTAAAGCAACGTGAAAATGGAACTAATGATCGGTGGGTAAGCTCCAAAATTATCGTGTAAACTAGTACAAAAGATTTGTTGCTTTAGAATCGGGGAAAAAATGTTCGTGTTAGTATGTAGTTTAAGTAAAAAAAAACTTGGTTTAATAATTTTATGCAAATATTAATTGCAAATGCAGCGCTAGATGCAAGTTTTTTTCTTTTTTTGTAGAGATTTCGACTCAGTTTGTCGTGTTAATGCATATAAATTTTGGGCTCCCTCCCTCCCTTACAGGGCCCTGAATTAATTCAATATATCTTCTTTAGGTGTCAGAGCTCACCAGTCGCCTTCAAGAATCTGAGGGTGCACGTTCAGAGGTTCAAGATAGACTGGTTCGCATACAGACTGATATGGAGTCTTTAGTAGCCCAGCTAGTTGACGCCGAGTCACGGTCTGTCAATGCAACTAAATCCAACGCGAACACTGAGCAACAGTTGAATGAAATGCAAACCCAATTAGAAGTGGAAACGAAGCAGAAATTGGCTCTAAATGCACAAATTAGACAACTAGAAATTGAGAAGGAAGGTTTGCATAACCAAGTCGAGGATGCAGAAGGAGCAAAGTAAGTCTCTTTCTTGTGTTTTGTTTCT
Organism: Artemia franciscana; assembly: GCF_032884065.1. NCBI lineage: Eukaryota > Metazoa > Arthropoda > Branchiopoda > Anostraca > Artemiidae > Artemia > Artemia franciscana. Next base: position 32,790,313 of record NC_088876.1, on the reverse strand, counting down.
TGTTTCCCTTTGTTTAGTTGGTTTTATGTCTTGCTCCCATGGTTGAGTGTTCCTAGAGCTGACTTTACGTATTTTATAAGCCTTCCAAATCACATCCCTCATTCTTCTCTTAAATATCCCGTTAATGCTCCATTCGATTGTGACTGTATAAAGAGAGCAAGTCTCCCACCAGGTCCATAATTTTGAAAAAAGGTCTCGTATTTTTATCTTTGTTTATAGATGGTTAGTAATTCAAAAGAAAGAAAAAAGGTTCGTAAAGTTTGTATTTTTTTTGTCGCCCACTAAAAGCAGATGGGGCACTTTTCCATGTAAATGATAAGCAAAGCAAATGGGCAAGATCTTTTTTGGGACTTCCTGGACTATTTTGCCTTGAAACTGTAAGCAATATGTTCCTTAGGACATTGAAAATTCGAGTTTGCACTGGTGGAGAAAGTGAGCAATGGGGTTCTAATAGAGCTGAAATTTTAAAAGAAGGTACTCTCTGTCTAGGGTGCTTAAGAAATTAAACAAAATTCTGGTAGAGAGGGGGGTGAATTTTGATATCTTCGAAAGAAGGTGGCCATCACCTTTTTCAAAGTAAATATTATTTCATGTGAAATGTATTTCTAAATTGGATAATAAGAAAAGGCAGTTTTATTTGACTCCATGTCCTTATTTTTTAAGTATATTTTAGGGCTGTGCTATCTAGGGAGGATATTAAGTGAGTAATTTCCTGTAGAGGCAATTTCATACCACTTGGGGGAAGGATATATTTAGGAGGGCTTAGAATGAAGAGTGGTCCTTACAGTTGCCCAATTTGTGGAGAGTGGGAGGAAAATTTATTGTGTTTTTTGAGTAAGTATGAAGGGTTAAGGGGCTTGAGAAAGGAAATTATCGGCGTGGATAAGGGGGATGAGCCTTGGGTCTAAAAGTTGTTGGGAAACGAATGTTTTATTAGTATTAATAATCTCGCTTGGTTTATTAATGTGGGTATAACCCATCTTGAGGGTGTAAGCCCAAATTGGATCCTTAAATTTTATTTTGCAAGTTTTTAATTGTATTTGTATGTTGTTGTTTTTTGTGGCCATGGCCCTGTGGTTTTGTGTGTGTAAAATATACAATCCTATACTATTGACGCATAGTAATAGATTTAAATATTTTTAGAAAGAGTTTCTTAGATACACTCATCATAATTTGAGCGCAAGGCTAGTTCACATTGAAATTTTCTTAAAGTTTATATTCATTGCACAAAATCTAGGGGAAGGGGGAGGGATGAGAAAGGAATAAAACGACATGAATACTTCCTTTATTTTTCAAATTATTTGAAAATGATGTTATCAAACAGTAATCTAATTAATTAAGATTGTTCAACTGTGACTTTAACATCTGTTTTATTCAAAACAATACAGACCACTTTAAAAAAAAACAACAATAATTCAAAATACAATCCACTGCTTTTCTGCTGTTGCTACTTTTAAAATTTGCGAATTCAATTGATCAGCCAATAGGATTTGGACTTGCAGTATTCTAGGTTCTTATGCCTTCTAAGTTGGTGACGCGATAATGCGGTCTTCCTCATATGTTCTCCTCTGTGGTGTTGAATTTTGTCTTTGATTCTTCAAGAGGAATGACGTCTTCGGATTCTTACCAAGAGTAAAACATGGGAAGCATAAGATTCTGCTATCTTTCTTTGGAGTTTAAGAGTAGGATTCTCGGTGAGTGTCGTTACAGCACTTGAGACATGACCGTCTGAGCATTGTCGCTCTGGAGATTTTACAGCTGTGCCACTGTGATAGCCTGGATACATGGCTTCTTTTGATTTTACTTTATCCTTCCCCGAGTCAAAATTTGTAGTTCACTTGGCCCCCCTGCACCCCCTGACAATTTCAACTCAATTCACGAATTTGTTTCTGAGACAATTTAGATACGCTATTGTGATAAAAGTAAAACAGTTCAAAATAGAGATGAAACCTTTTTATTGACAGTGAATAGATATAAAATTATTTAACTGGATATTTCAAACACATATACAGTGTTCATCATCAGCAGTAAAACTAAAAGACACGAATAAAAATAAACAAAATTTATACCTAATAAACTAATTACATATAGTTTATTGCTCTTATTTTTTTCAATGCAACAGCGGAGGCAAATCTGTTTGACCTTTTCGGTTCCGGTTCATTAGAATTATCTGACATATTACGCGGACAGAGGTCATAGCTCTTAGGTGAGGTGATATTTACTTTATTTGACCTCAGTATAATATCATAAATTAAGTTCAATCCAAATTCACCTGTATCTCTGTTCATGGAATTATTCTTGAATAAATTTTTTTTAATTTCGATTGTTTCCCTGAAAATTTGCTTTAAACCTTAGTCCCTATAAATCAAAGAAACATTTTCAAACAAAATAAAATCATTTGGAAAATTAAAGATATGCTCCGAGAGGGCCGACGTGAAATCTTCAGGTTAGGTATTTTGCTTTAAAGACGATGAAATAGAATTATCATGTTGTAGCAATCTCATTTTTAAATTCTGGTTAGTATGCCCCACATAAGAGCTTCCACAAGTACATGGGATTTTATAAACCCCACTTTGCTGCTCTACGGAAGTCCGATCCTTTCCAGAATTTAAAAAACTAGCCAAAGTGTTACTACCTCTTAAAGCTACCTTTAAGCCATTATTTTGTAAAATTCTTTTCAGTTTTTACTCAAACCTGGAACATATGGTAGAGAACAAAAAATATCTTCCTATTCTGTTGTTTCCAGAATATCGTCAGAAAATTCTAGAAATTTTTTCTAGAATTTTACTTTCATCATGGAAAGGCAATGTGGTCTTCGAAGTTATCTGCTATTGTGATAACCTGGTTACACTTCGTTTCTTTGTGTCACCATCGCTGCTTCACCGGGAACGGATTCTAGCCCATAGTGCCAAAAATTTGGAACAGGCTACAGACCGAAATTTTTAGACCCTTCTTTGCTCCTTCTCCAGATCAAGATTTGAAGTTTGCTCCCGAAACCATATGCCAAACCAAAACCATGCAACAAGGTTTTGACTGAAATATGTGCTACAAAAAAATTTGTTATTCATGCCAAGATTAAATATCCAAAATGTATTAATCCCAAAGTTCTTCATTATTATTATTAGCACATGAAAAATCGACATAATTTTATAAACAGGAATTGATCAATTCCAAGAGTTTTTGTAGAAAAGCGAAATTTCGACTTAAAAAATTGAGTTATGTGGATGAGGGTAGGCCCCTTCGCATTTTGAGCAATACTGGATATAATATTAAACACAGAAAAATATTAAGGAAAACATAAGTGTTTTCAGATATTAATAAATAACGACATAGTAAAGGAAGGTAAACAGATAATATTCGGCGTGGAGAATGCCTGTAGTGAATGGCTGGGTAGGCTGGGAGGTCTGCCTGTAGCAGAGTCTAGCTTGGCTCTTAATCTTCAGAAATCTCAAGTTATCCTTGGGTTCCATTAACATGAGCTTCAAAGATCTGTAGTGAGGTACTTTAGGGATGTATAGAGAACTTCAAGGACGTGTAGTAATTAGAGATGTATACAGGCCTGGATTTACCAATAGGTCGACTAGGCCCTGGCTTAAGAGGGCACAATGCCAGGGGGCGCAATAAATTGAACTGACGTGATTTATTGTCAAAGTACAATCCACCGTTGTGCTACCTATTCACAGATAAGGGATTTTGTGGCCCCTTAAACTATTTTGTATTCTGCCAAGAACGGCAGCTGGGAGTTCGATATCACCTCTTGTTTTCATTACTTTTAACTCAGCAGTTGCCTTATGTTCAGTGCTTCCAATATTAGTGAAATTTTCAGGGATTCTCCGTGAAAATCTCGCAAAAAAGGAATGGCCAACACTTATGGACCTAGTAGCATCAAAGCTTTAAATTCAGCCCTGGAGACACTATCAATTTGTCAAAATCTAAGCTGCCTAATTATAATTTTATTGGTTTAGTTGGTGAAAGTTAGCCCAATCTTTCTTCATATTTTTGTGGTATTAAACAGAAATTTAAAATATTGCTGAGAAAAAGTTTGTATTATGCAGAAATTTCCAAAATCCTTTGAGAAATCCTGCAAATTATAGCTTTTTTATATCTTGCTTAATGAAATGCTCAAAATTCATCCAATTGCACCCTTCTTCTGTCAAAGCATTGGGGATTTGGACTATGAATTGAAATTTGCATTGGTATACATACACGTTATGTACGCCTCTGTTGAAGGGTTTTAACCAGGGCTATCTTTAGAGGTATAGGAACCACATTATGGAATGCGAGACTTAATCACCAGAACAGCTCTCTATTTTACTCTGTATAATAGGAAGCTAATTTTATGGCAGTATATGACCAAATTATCTAATCAATTATGATTAATCTGCCATCCAAATGTCGAGAACCCATTCTTTAATCAAGGTATTATACCAGTTACCGGAACCTTAGATTTTGACTTTGAAATACAGATTAGGTGACTTGTAGCCTGCTTAAGTTCAAAAGATATGTATGTACCGTTTCAAAGTTTAGGCATTGTGAAATTTGAAAATCCATGAATCCGACATTTTAAGTGTCATCGTATATTTGCTCTAATAGATGTCATGAGATGCACCAGAAAAAAAGGAGGTTTTCTCATAAAATCTTCTTGAAACTTGAATTAACTGAAATAAATTGCAAAGAACTAATGAAATGACGCTAAAAAAAAACACCAAAGTCTGCTTAAAACTGCAACACATTGACATAATATCACTTTAAAATCATCTTACCCTTTAATTACTCAACTTATTAGATGATAGTAAGAAAATTAAAGGACTGGATTTAGCATATGAGGGCCAGATCTTCGTAGATAAATTCTGAGTGCCGTATAAGAGGAAAGCTTGCTGTAGAGTTTTTAGTTTATTAAGCATCAAGAGGGCTTTCTGGGGTTTCCTATCGGCAAAGTGAAATACCTTTTTCAGTCCATCTTTTTATAGTCCTTAATTGATATCCATCCATCCATTTGTCCATTTTGGGTATGTGGCCATATATCATTATTTTAGACTACTATGTGTCTTGATCTTTTGACCCCCTTCACCCCTCTCACGTTCATGCCTTTTTGGTATATTTGTTCAAAGGTTGTTGATCTCCTCACCCCCACCCTCCGCTTGTCCAGCCATTGTTGGATGCCATCCTTTGTTTGTATTTTATTTCTCTAATATCTTCTTATAAACTTGTTTTCTTTATTTTTAAGGAGGAACTTCGAAAAGCAAATCTCCACATTAACTGTACAGCTACATGAAGCAAAGAAACATGCTGATAATGAAGCAGAAGCCTTGCTTCAACTGGAAGAGCTGCAAAAGAGGTCACCAAAGGACATTGAAAGCCTTCAATGCCAAATTGAAGAGCTCAAAGCACAAAATGACAACCTTGAAAAGTCAAAAAAGAAGCTTCAAGCTGAATTAGAAGACATAACAATTGATTTGAACTCACAGAGGGCAAAAGTAAGACTTGTACTTTTTTTCAATATTAGATTTCGCTGGGTAAGACCTGCTGATACGAATTTGAATGTTGCTTCATTTGCTGGATTTACGCCTCCAGATCAAAATAAAAACGTCCGTTTGGGCGAATATTCTTTACCCTTCTGTCGTGGATCAGAGATAGAAAATTTATTTTTCTGATCGGTAATATTTTGCTCAAATCAATAAAGTCTTGCTGTTTGTTCAGTGAAGAAAAATGCACTGTTGGTATTCTCATTTCATAAGTATTCAAAGGATTCTCTTTTGTTCCTTTTTTTTTAATTTTCGTGAAATTTTATTCTGAAATTACATTAGAGACTTTGCTTCGCATGTTTTTATTTTGTTTTATTATGTTGAACTAAAAACGGAACAAGCTATTTGCTTTATTCATTACAAAAATGATAGAAAACTACAATAACAAAACCATAAGTGTTTCATTGGCCTCTCACTTTACAAAGCAATACCAACAAAAATAGAGTCAATAACTTAGATTCTGAACAACGAAACCTTAGATGTTACAGTCCCTTAGGCCTTTCACTTACCATAACAAACTTCTGGTAACAATTAATAAAACCAACTTTGCAATGAAAAAAGACAATAAACAAGAATTAGTTGTCTGGATGACGAATTGTAAGAGTTGGTACCATAAATAATAAATTCCATAGGCTTATTACATTACAAAAATAATCAACTTTAGCAATTCGAAAAAAAAGTTACTAAAGCTAAGCTGTCCTTTCTCAATTGCAGGGATGGTAGACTCAAACTACTTAAATTACGCTCACAGAGAAAACATTTCAATTAAGGAACAAGTTTAAACATTCGTCTTTTTGCTTTGGATAATTTGTAGTCTTTTGTGAGAGCTTACCTTTAAGCAGGTATTGTGCTTGTGTTTCTGATGGAGGAGGGGTGATTTAAGACTAGCTCTGGAATTAACTGTTTAGGAAAAATTCCACCAAATTTTCTCGGACACGGTTGCTGACGGATTACAAAGTTAAGTCATCAATTTAATTATACATAAATATCGTAACCCAATCTAACCTAACCATTCGCTAACCATAATTGGCTTAAAGACAAGTAGAACGTTCAAAATATTGCTGTAACGGCAAATCGTTTTTAATAGATCCAATTATGTAATAAGATCCGCCAATCTTTATGTCTCAATTTGCAAAAAAGGTACTCGCAAACTAATGGTAATTTGCAGAAAATAGTGCTACTGATTTTGTTGCGGTTGTGCAACTATTTTGTTGAAATTACCAAATTAAAATGTGTTGCTAATAACAACGACTTTGTTATGAGAAATGTTCAGAATTAAAAGTTTAGTACTGATTTTAATTTGCCTTTAGAGGGAAATGCGAAATTAAATGTTTCCTAGAACGGGTTGTTTATAACTAAAGTGTTTTGAGTATCCTTAACTTTTTCGAGCTGATGTCTGGCAATGAGTTGATTACATCAAACACCATACGGATCTCGAAGTTTAATCGTGGATATTTGAAAAATACTTTTGATAGAGAAGAAAGGAGTAGAATAACCGATAACCAGTATTTTCAAGTTTTTTTTTTTTTGTCACACGGGATTGCTTTTTTGTGACGATTGATGAGGTTTCTTCAGTATTAAAAAATAGAAAAAATTGTTTCGACTTTATTTTGGTCTTTTTATTCCTAAATTCGCCCTTCCAGCTACTGATTTGCTTCTAGTTATTCATCGTTCCAAATCGAAGTACTGTTAAGGGCGTTTCAATCTTAAGATAATTTTACCGAACTGATTGTGCCTTCGATTCTTTTTTGTCAGTTAGACAATGGGGTGGGAGTGTACAATGCGACAGAGCTTTATAGAAGGAGGTGAATTCTTGTACTTTAAGGAAACACCCATTGACGCTACATTAAATCTTTTGCTAAGAGACTAAAGAGAGTCATGGGCAATGAGTGAATCTGCCCTGTTTGCCCTATTCTGGAACCTTTGAAGAGGTGCTAACAAAATTTTCGGAGCACCTGCATACGGTGGGGATTAGTATTCAGGGATGGAAAAATTGTTAAAGAACTTGGGTCAAAAATGTTAAAAGAATAAAATATAAATATATTGAAATTTTCGACAGAAAATAATAAAGCTGTCAAAACGGAATATAGTCTTTTTATGGACTTTATCCAAACAGATCAGTGATACTGTCGTAAAAGTCTGCAAAATTCGATCAGAAAGCCTAGGAATATCTCTCATCCAGTCCAAAACCTATAAAGTGAATCTGCTCATCGGCTTAAATAAGAAATCCTACCACATGTTAAAAAGTTTTATCCTTAAAAAAAAACCGTAAACGAAAGAAAACACGTTTCTGTAGTTTGCTAGTTTCTGCTATATTGCTGATTGACTCTCTCATGTCTTTCGTTTATTTGATAAACCGAAAAAGATAATTTTCTTTGAACTTTGCGTTCAACAAAAACAATATCTTTACCAAATAGTACAGTTGTCAACACTGTTTTCATTGTATGTGTAAACTAAAATTAGTAATGAAATAGTACAAACTTTTTAGACCGATTGACAAGCCACTATTTAAAAAAAAAATAAACACAAATCATATGATTGAACACAAGGGTTATACTTACAGCAACCGCGTTATCAGGTGATGTCGTGTGTACGCCTATGCTACCTCAAATAGTACCTAGTATCGAGCATTTTGAAACTGATTGCTATAAAAGTTAGTTGAACATTACTGGCTCTAGAGTGGCGGAATAACCTTTTGTATGCTGATGGTAAAAGGAAACTGCCGAATCGGTTAGTTTATCCTGAAAGTGATGAATCAATTTGATTTAACTTATGTTGCGTTAATTTCTGTTCAAAGGTGGCCTTGTGTTTGGAACTTGTGTTAATATGTCATGAAAGCCTTTGAGGATTGATGCTGAACCCTTGTTGAAAATTGCCTAAGGATTCCATCTTGTTAGTGCCTGCTTGTGTTTTTCAATATCAGTTTCATTTTAGGTTATTGAGCTGGAGAAGACGCAGCGTAATTTTGACAAAATCCTGGCAGAAGAAAAGGCAATATCAGAACGATTTGCGTCAGAACGAGATGCAGCTGAAAGAGATGCAAGAAAAAAGGAGACGAAAGTTTTAAGTCTAAGTCGAGACTTGGAAGAATATATTGTGAAAGTAGAGGAGCTAGAGAGGTCAAGAAGAGTTCTTCAAAATGAGCTTGACGAACTTGCCAATTCACAGGGAACTGCTGATAAAAATGTAAGTTTCGTTAAAGTTTTGCACAAATGTTTTTTATTTATTTGAATTGTTCTTTGCGTGTTTTTGGTTGAATTTTGAGTTTGATTACAAGTACAAGAACTACTAGAAGCTAGGTTACAAGTAGGCTAGGAAAAAATGTCACTTTTATTTTTAATTTTAAATAAGTTTCAATTTTTAATTTAGCTGAGATTTTTAATCTCAGCTAATATACAGTCGCCTAAGACCTTTTAAACTAAAATATCTGCTCCCCTTTCTTAGTGACAGTTGACCAATTCGCCTTGCTTTTTTTTATCAGCTTTTATCGGAATGTTCCCGTACCTCTCATTGCCAAGTATTTACAAACTATGTTTAACCCTCTCCCTCCTGTTTGGGGAAGGGAGGGCAGTCCTTTGAGAATGTACAAATGTGTTTAAGCCCTTGGGGAAAAGTGGAGCTATATATATATATATATATATATATATATATATATATATATATATATATATATATATATATATCAATCAATTTATTTATAACCCATCTACAAAAAAGAGGGCGGAACGCCCTTAAGATGGAGTAATAAGAGAAAAAAAAAGCTACAAATAAATACAAATCAACACAAACAAACAATTAAATAAGTAATGCTGACCATGGGTGAGACACTATCGACATAGAAGAACGAAAATCATGAAGCCTTTTATCAATAATAGATGTAGGAGAAACTAGGCGGAATTTGTTCATTAAGTAGCTATTTCTAGTCCAAGGAGGGTAACTAAGAAGGAATTTAGCATAACGAAAATATACTCTACGAACATATAGTTTCTGAGGTTCACTAAAAAACTGCCAAACCGGACAAAGAGAAAGGAGATGAGGTACAACAAGGCTATTATAAATTTTCGCAAGATTTAATTTATCAATGTGTTTAATATTAGATACAATTGAAGCATAAGCAATTCTCAGTTTTTTCTTCAAATTTTCAAGGAATAATTTCACAATTTCTTTCATATTTTTTCCAATAGGCATTCCAAGGTAAAGTAATTTTTGAGAAAGGGGGACTTGAACATTAGCTAAAGATAAGAAAATAGGGCCATTTGTCTCTTTAAAATTGAAAGCTACAACAGCAATTTTTTCAACATTAAAAGAAAGCCCAATATTTTTATATTCATTGTAAAGCTGATTAAACGCATTTTCACATCCACTAAAAGTACGGCTTAGATTCAAAACGTCATCTGCAAAAGTTATTAAAGACAAGTTAAATCCACGGTGAATACAACTAAAATTAACAGAATTTTGGGCATCTAAAACAGAGTTATTAAATAAAGAAGGTGAGGTAAGGTCACCTTATCGGACTCCTTTCAAAATATCAAAAAGGGAAGATCCCCCCTTTAACTTCGCCTTAAGGTGATGGTACATTATATAATATACATATATATCCATTTGGTTTTTTTACGTAAATCCATTAATAAAAGGTACTAATTATTAAATATTTATTATTCGCCCCCTATTATAATAAATAATAGAATTGTGGCAAAGAGTCAAACTTTAGCGTAAAGAGGGAGAGATTGCGGAGGGGACAACTCATTTCATATACGTAGTAATTTTTGTTCGTTTTAAGTTTTAATGTCGCTCTTACTTTAAGTTAAAAAACTAGTTTTTTTTTAATTTAATTTCTGAACGTTCTTGAAATAATGCAAGTTTGATTTTGGCTCTCCGCATATAAATTATTAAAATGAAATTTCTATATTAATTTTTTTTTTGGCTAAATGGCTTTCTCTCTCTTTTGATCAGACGATTTTGAGAAATAAGGGGTGGGGAAGGAGGCCTTGTTGTCCTCCAATTTTTCGGTTACTTAAAAAGGCAGCTGGAACTTTTAATTTTTAACGAGCCTTTTTATTGGTAAAAGAATATACGTAACTTAAGAATTAACTTACGTAACAAACTTTTATATTATTATATTTCTATTATGTATGAGGGGGTTTGTACCCTCGTTAATACCTTGGTCTTTACGCTAAATCGTAAGTTTTGTCCCAATTCTTTAAGAATGACCCCTGAATCAGAAAGGCCGTAGAATAAATAGTTGAAATTACTAAAAAATACTTTAGCATAAAGAGCAAGGTATTTATCTCCTCCTAAATACATCGCTCTTTATGCTAAATTTGTTTTAGAACCCCTCATATGCGTAATGATCTTTGTTTGTTTTAAGTTTCAATGCTACTCCTTACTTTCAATTGAAAAAATGTTTTCATGTTTATTTTTTCATTGTTATTTTATAATAATACTAGATAATCCTTCGCCCTTTTCATTGAATTTTTCTTCCCCCATGACATATTTCTCCAAGGAAAGATCCTCTCGCATAGCCCCCTCCCATCAACCCCCACCCCCTAAACCAAAAAGTCCCCCTGAAAACGTCTGTACACTTTCCAATAACCATTACTATATTTAAACACTGGTCAAAGTTTGTAACTTGCAGCCCCTCCCCCAGGGATTGTGGGGGAGTAAGTCATTCCCAAAGACATAATTCTTATGGTTTTCGACTATGAGGAACAAAATGGCTATCTCAAAATTTTGATCCGTTGACTTTGGGAAAAAAAATGAGCGTGGGAGGGGGCCTATGTGCCCTCTAATTTTTTCGATCACTTAAAAAGGGCACTAGTACTTTTCGTTTCCGTTAGAATGAGCTCTCTTCCGACATTATTGGACTTTTGTCGATACGATGACCCCTGGGAAAAAAAAAAAAAACAAATAAACACGCACCCGTGATTTTGTCTTCTGGCAAAAAATACGAAATTTCACGTTTTTGTAGATAGGAGCTTGAAATTTTTCAAGCAAATTTTCTTAGGCTCGTAACTTTTAATGACAAAGACTAAATTTGATGAAACATATATATTTAGAATCAGCATGAAAATTAAATTATTTTGATGTATCTTTTAGCATCAAAATTCCGTTTTTTAGAGTTCCTTTAATATTTAGACATTAGAAAATTCAATTAGAAAATTCAGTCAGATACAGCTTATCAGAAGCAACAAGCAATTCTAATAGTATGGTCTGGAGGTGACACTTACGATCTTGCCTTAAGTTTTCAAGAAAGAGTTGGCTGTGACGAGATATGGGAGAAAATTTGTCAGAATATGTGAACATATTGATTTTTACATCTATTTTATTTAGCAAATTAATATACTAAAATATTTATAGTATTTTAGTTCGCCTTACAATTCTCAATATATATCCACTATAGGTTTGAACACTTTGAGCCTTCGTTGGGATAGAGGGTGTTTAAAAAGTGGGTCGTTAGGTCAAATGAATCAGGTTTCTTTGCATTCTATGATGTTTTCCAAAAAAATGTCCTTGAGTGTGTTGTTAACCACTCTTCATGAGGGACTGAAATTTGGATTGTTATCCCGCCCACCTTCTTGTGTTGTTACAACTTATTCTGCATCCATAAAGCGACTTAGAAATCTCTTTTGAGTGGAATACGTCTTAATGATCACCATTAAATTTCACATAAAGTGGCAAGAAAATCTGTATATTTCTGGAAAGTTAGCATATTATAATAAATAGGCTTGGGATTTTGAAGATCTGACATCTCTTTTGGATTCATTCACCAGTTGTAATTCATTTATTCTTTAGCATACTAGCCAAACGGCTATAATTTGACTATATGACAATTTTTTGTGCTAGTCAACCTAAGCCTGGGGGAAGGGGACAAACTGATTTGGGCTGTTCCTCTTTTTATCGGTTTGGTTTGCTTAATTCAATTGTATGGTTTCTATATTTATGTTTCTAGTTGCTTTAGAAGATTACTAACAGTATTTTTAAATGCTATTGAGCATAGGATTAATTAAACGGATAAAAAAGGAAGTTAGGTCCAAAAATGTGAATACAAGGCAAAACCTGGGTACACATATATTTTTTTTTTTTACAAAGAAATGATTTTTTTTTCTGTATATAGGGATCAGAAAGCAGACACTAATTAAAAGCAAAATCTAGGTTTTGGAATTTAAAATACAAAGAAGTATTCTTACGTTACAAGACTTAGTCTTATATTTTTATGCATTTTTCATATTTTCAAAGTGTTTTTCAATAGGTATTTCAAGATGCGATTACGTGATATGATTTGGTAAACATTACCATGTCTCATAATGTAGCTGTAATAATTGTTGACACTAGAAGAAACACCATTAATGAATCGTTCTAAACATTCGTAAGTGGAAAAATAAAAGAGTTTGCAAATTTTTTATGTTTTTTTTTTGGGGGGGGGGCACCCAGACAAAAAGAATGAAATTTATTCTAAGCAGTTGACTTAAATAAGGTTTGCCATGAAAAGGCTTATTATTGGATCCAGAGCTGTAACTTTTCTATGTTTCTTATTATGAGTAAAAAAATCTGAAAAGTACGTTTCTTCTCAAAACCTTTTTAGATGCGGGTTTTATAAAACTTCGGAGCAGAGTGAATTCTGCAGTATTTGTTTTCGAAACAATCGGAGGAAGTTGGCTGACGAATATCCCATAGAAAAAGAAAAAGATACTATTGCTATTGAATTTAGTTGTGGCACACATCAGAAGTACTGCATAGAAGATCTACACTTAGATGTAGAATGTGCAAGAAGAAAATTAAGCTTATCTTCTACGAGGGTAGATACAAAAAAGCATTTTGTTTGCAAAACAGAGAACGGGAGGATCACCACTGCACTTTTGATGGCCTAGGAAAAGGGGCTGAAGTGTTGAGTAAAGAGATCCCTCATGTTGTTGCTGATAGATAGGAACAAATTTAGATAGTTTCAAATTTCAGACAAGCACAAAGAGGAGGGAAGGATCTACATTCTTAGTCTTCGAATACTTTTGAGAAATTGTCATCTTTATAAATAATCAACGGCGAAAAAAAAAAAAAAATCAAAATCGTCCCTGATATAAAACAGGAAGAAGTTCGTTTTATGCAGTTTTGAAGATCCACTGAAAAAACGAACTTATGGTACAATCCTAGTTGAATGTAATGTTTTATATAGGATTTCTAATTCGCATTTTCTAAAATTAATATGTTAATTTTAGGTAGAAGAAACAGGTAGTGGCGACAAAACGCAAACCATTGCTGAAAATTATGAAGATGAAAGGTTTGATGTCCACATTCCAGATTCTGATGTAAGTTTTTGCTGAAAGTCTTTTTTTTTCAGTGTTAATGTTTTTTCTCTTAAGAGTCACACCCTTTAAAGGGTGTGTAAATCGGTCTCAACTGATAAGCCCATGCTATCTTGCACCAGCTATTGCTAGGTTAATCGCTGATGCAATAAAGCTATGTATAAACCAAAGAAAATGACATTCAGAGTAATAGTAATTTTTCAAACCCATCCAGTCAAAACTTTGAGACAACCACTTTTTCAGCATATTCGAATGGTCCAGCTACAATATCTTTTGTAATATTAAGCATATCACCCCCTCCCCCTATTATGCAATTGGCCTATTATGCTTTACTGCTAAACTTTGTCATAAATCAAAAGACATTGTGTTTATGGTTGCCAATAAAACACCTCAGCAATATATCGAGAACGACTGGGGGTGTTAAGCTGAAACTTTTGGGGATACTGCTGTTACAACTTTTTCTCTTACAATTTAAATGATCAAAATTAGTGTAAATATACCCAGGTTGTCAAAGAACATAGATTGATTTGCAAATAATATTAAGTTATGTTTTTCAGGTCAACTTCAGAAGGTATGAAATTAATTTAAAAACTACCATTTGTCTCAGGATGAATATCAATAAATAAATGTCACGTTTAACTGTCAAAGTTTAAATGTTCTACCTGGTAATGGAAATTGCTTGATCCTCTCGGTTCTTTGTTTTTATTTCCAAAGTCATTAATAGAGGGTTCGGAACAGTTTGTGCGTTGATTTCCTAAAAACTTGCAGTTTATAAATGGTGCTTTGTTGATACCAATGCAATAAGCTGCAACAAAAGCTGACTGATGTAGCGTGGATGTAGCTGCTAACAAAACTCTTAAAGAACTAGTACTTGTGTTTCAAAATGTAATGTATGTCTAGCAATGTATTTAGATTCGTTGGAATCTGGTATTTTACCCCATCTTTATTTTCCGAAGAAAATTGTTCTTTAATTATAAATTCAGTCAGATACAGCTTATCAGAAGCAACAAGCAATTCTATTAGTATGGTCTGAAGGTGACACTTACGATCTTGCCTTAGGTTTTCAAGAAAGAGCTGGCTGTGACGAGATATGGGAGAAAATTTGTCAGATAATGTGAACATATTGAATTTTATATCTATTTTTTTTTTTAGCAAATTAATATAATAAATATTTTTAGTATATTAGTTCGCCTTACAATTCTCAATATATATCCACTATTGGTTTAAACACTTTGAGTCTTCATTGGGATACAGAGTGTTTTAAAAGTGGGTCGTTAGGTAAAATGAATCAGGTTTCTTTGCATTCTATGATGTTTTCAAAAAAAAAACGTCTTTGAGTGTGTGGTTGACTACTCTTGCTGAGGGACTGAAATTTGGATTGTTATCCCTCCCCATTCTTGTGTTGTTACAACTTGTTCTACATCCGTAAAGCGACTTAGAAATCTCTTTTGGGTGGAATATGTCTTATTGATCACCCTTAGATTTCACCTATAGGGCCAAGAAAATACGATTTCATCGATATCACTGATTTTTTACTGCAAGCCAAAAACTGCCATGTCGCTGCCTTTGTTGAAGCATTTACATATGTATTGGATTGCCTTTACGGAGTTTCATTATTCAACATTTATGTGTGCATTAAATGTTTTTGATAATAAAGATGAATATAGAACAACCCACTGGTTATCTACTGGTTATATCTTGAGTTTTCTCCTCGTGATTTTAATTTTTTTGCTTAGTGAAACTTGTACATTGATTTTTCACCTTGTAAAATCAATTTTGATCATGGAACTTGTTGCGTGCTGATTGAACTTACTTCCTAGATTGTAATGCAACTGTAAACAGACTAGTTTGCAGAACTTGAACCAGCTCTTAAAATTGTAACATCGTAACATCGTAATTGTAACATCGATGCGTTATTTCAACAGCGGGAAAACATCTAGTTAATCATTTCACTCTCCCTCACTCTCTCTCTCTCTTTCTCTCTCTCTCTCTCTTGCTCTTTATTCTTTCTTTTGTTCTGTAGAACGCCATGCTCTTTTCGACATTTTGTCAATTATGGAGCGTATTTGTGTAATGACTACACCAATTTTGTCTTTTCGAAATTATTATGCTTCAAGTTATATTAGCAATTGCTATATTTGTAATTAAATGTAAATATAATGTTATCCTTGGATCATTAGCAATTAGACCGTATATTGTGAAATTTAGATTATATTTAAAGCATATTCTGCTGTTCAATTTTCAAACAACATTTAGTTTTTAGATTTGAGAAAGCTGAAATACCAAATTTCTGAAAATACTAAGTTTACAAAAGCAAGATTTAATATCAAATTTGTAAATATTAAAAAAGGATATCAGTTTTGAATATTCAAACCAATATCAGAAAAAAATTAGTACTCTAGAGCACTAAATCAGTCGGCAATTATTTATTAGATAATTAGAAAAAAATTACATTTTCAACTTTTTAGTTTTTTTATTGAAATTTATCGTTCGTAATAAACAATGTTATACTGAATTTAGTTTTTATAGAATCTGCAATTTAAGCAATCTTCAATTACCATTGCTGAAATGTAGGTATAGATCGTAGATTTTTAAAAACAGGCTGAAATTCATGTCAGAATAGTAGAAACACAGCCTTAATTCCTGTCATTTGTATTATTTGTCATTCTCTTTCTTCTTTCTTATTTTGTTTGTGTTCAATTTCTTCTTGGGTTTTAATTCAATTTAAACTTATTGATTTTTTTATAGGAACCGACAGACAAACCAATGACGGACAAAATCAGCATTTTTTGTATATTAACCCGTAGCTGTATATTCAAATTTTAATTTTTGTATATTTAATTTTTGTTTTGTTTTTTATGTTTTTTACCTTAAATATGTTATATTGACATAAATATAGTTATGCCAAAAATGCTTTTCTTAGATTTTAGTGAAAAGATCGTTTATGATAGAATCAATAACGCCAAAAGTTTCCATGTTTCTGTCAAAAATACTACGGTAAGTTTATATCTGTTCATATATGCTCATACTATTAAATTACTCATTCTATTTGATGTAATTGTAGTGACGCTCTGTATACATAATTTTTTTTTTAATTTAGATTTTAGGCGGAAACCCCCCTAAAATCGCTCAAACTTAGCCTAAGAGTTATATTTAAGAAATGTTTTGACCTACTTATGATTAATGATAGACTTGTTGATCTTGACCCGAAAAAATATTTTAGTACTAAGAGGCCCTTAAAGTGTGAAAATGCCCAAACTCAGATTTCCCATAAAATTGACCCAAAAAGTGGCAAAAATTATAATTATGGCGGCTCTTCAACGAAGACGAGCTAGGAGAACTCCCACACTCAAAACACTTATTGACCAAAGATTTCTTGGAGGGTAGAGGGGGGGAGGTGTTCTTGCCTCGGCTGTATTGAAGAGTAAGCTAAGCTAATGGGCTTATTACCCATTGATAGAGGATCTATCTTTACTCAGGTTAGCGATTATGCTTATTTTTCATATTATCATAGGCAACGCAATAACGCTGACTAAGTGAAGAGCGATGTGGGCACATTTTTTTTTATTTTTTTTTTTTAGAGTTGACAATTTGTGAATGATGACATCTCTAACGTTAACGATAAAACTGGCTTATTGCCATCTTTAATACCAACATCATTCCAACTGGACTGTTACAAATTGGAACCGTGCTGTTTCTGCTTTCCTACTTCTAGTTTAATTGTCCTTCGTGTTTTACCCGCTATTTACGAAATGACCTGCGATAAAAGTGAGTGCCATCCAAGGAATATTTTTAACAGGGAATATTCGTTTTTCGTCCAGCATAATAAATGTAGGCCCCTCTCTAGTGTAAACAGAAAGGTACAACTAAATATATTTTGTAGGGGGGAAAATTTGGAGCAAAACGATAAAATAACACCAAAAAGAACTGAATTATACCAAAAGTAATAGAAACTGTATGAAAAATTGTACAACTCTGTCAATTTCAAAGAGGCTTGTAGCCCTTCCCCTCGAAATTTGATCCTTTTGGAATAAGAAAAACTACATCTTCATTATAACTAATATAAATATTTCTTTATTGACGCTTTTGATATTATCAACAGATTTTTGACTTGATTTTGCCAGACTTTAGTTATTGAGAAACCGTGAATTCTGAACTTGATCAAATAAAAAAAGCATTAATATATTAATGTCCGTTTCGGGTCTACAAAAAAAGGATGCACAATCATGTTTTGAATTGAGGGCAAAGAGGAAGAGGCCTATCTCTGCTTTTGTCTGTTTTTTTTAAATGCATGTTAAAATCAAAATATAACGCTAAAGGCTATTCCTTTTCTCCAATTTTGTTGCTTTATTTTTCTCCTGCTAAATATGAGATTGAATTATACCCTTAAAGAAAATCTATCATTTTTTAAACTATTCGTTAACTAGCTGAAAAAACAAACCTTTCATTTTAATTGCCCTCTCATATTTCTATTTTTATTGGTTCTTCCTGATTTGAACAGATAACGGTCTTTGATAACGGCTAAAGTTTTAAAACATTATTCTGAAACCAAACCGCTCAGTGGTAATTAAGGAATAAACGTTTTTTTTTTTTAATTTTTCCCGTTTTGAAATATTTTCAAACTTTAAACCCCCTGAGACTTAACGTGGGCGCTTTTCCCACCGTCAAAGCACGAAAATATTTTGGTGGGTCATGGGCAGGACGTGTACCTTATGACTGACAATACTTTATCTGTTATTTCTGAGAAAAATACATTTTCGTGAAAGTGACGTCACATTCAAGTGCATTTAAAAAGCAAAAAACGTACTGCTTTGTACTGACATCATGCAATGTTTAACAATTGTTATATTCAGGCAAATGTTTTTAACCAAAATCGGTTGGCAAAAACTGTTCTAAACATTCTTGATTACAGTATTGCATTTGCTTATCAAACACGAGCTAGTTTCATATATTATTCCTTCCAAAAGTTAGGATTTACGCTGTCCTCCTTCATTTGGGGAGGGGAGAGGGAGACTAACTTTTGAAAAATAATGTTTCCTCTTGTTTATACAAAATATATTCTAATTTTGGACGGTCTAAGTGAATATGAACATTGTTGGCAGCACAGGTGCAATTTTCATTGTCTGGAGATCAAATCTTATTATTTTAAGTAAATTCTGTCCCACTATAGGAAAAATAATATTTTTCGAAAATTTTCAAATATGTTTTTGCTGACAGAGCTCCCAAAAGCAGCAATAAAGGGCTCTGTCCCCTAAGGCCCTCGAAATTCGTACTTATTGTCTATTTGTCTCACCATCCAAATAAAGAGCGACCTTGCGATTCTAGAAGCGGAGAAGAAGGTACTTTCTGTCTATAAAAGATGTGCGAGTGTAACAGTTCATTTTTTCTAGGGAAAAAGTTAGGTGAAAAGACGACATTTGCTGCAAAAAGTATAACAATATCTAGTTTAAAAAAACCCATCTTCAATAAAGAAGAAAATCCATCATATGTCTATCGTGCTAGCAATTCTTTAGATAACGTAGAAGCCGAGTGTTCGAGTATATTGAGTTTCAACGCTTTGGTTCTATCTTCAGCTGTAACTTAATATTTTGTTTCATTACCATCTCCAGCAGTGAGTTTTGGACACAGAAAGGTCGTGAATTTGAAATATGTTAAAACATTTTCTGAAATCCAGGATACAACCTAAATATTAATAGGGGACCAAAACTTGTAGACTTCTAGTATGGGTATAAACCATTGTATTTAAAATATAGAAAAAAATACCAGGTTCTATAAAAGTTCATGCAAAACACCCAAGTTACACTTAAAACAAATGAAAAATAAAGTTAGAAATGTGTTAACTTTCATAATATTTAATTGCAGCACTTCATTCATGTGGGTATTAAAAGGCCTCTGGCGCTTTTATTTTACTCGGAAATTTACGAAATCTAACATTAAAAGTTTTCATAAATGAAGAGAAGAATTAGTTCGATTCCAAATTGTTAGATTCCACCCTTTTAACTGAAATGGGAACAGTAAATTTTTCTTCATTTCCTATACGTTGAGTGGAAATGAAGACTCAGAACGTTATTCCTCTCGGTGGATTTCTCCATGGGCTTTTATTCAGAAATAATTATGTTTTTTAGACTTCTTTGATTTTATTCGTAAACATATCCATAAATTTATTCTCATTGATAAAGGGAAAAGCTTCTGATTTCCTAGAGAAAAACATAGGGTCACCATTCTAAGTTTCCATTGATTCTATTTAATGGAATCAAAACCAGGATTCTTCCAAAATTACCCTTCATGGTCCCTTTCAAAGACCTCTATAATAAGAAGCTGAAGCTTGAAAATACTTGAAAATACCCATGTTAAATTAGTGACTTTTCTTGTTTGACAAGCCCATACATTTTCGAAATTATAATAATTCAAGCTATATTAGTAATTAGAGAACTCCTAAATACCCTCCCTTCCTCAACATGTGGATCAGAGTTCTCTAACACTTTGATTTTACTTTTAATATATTTTGATGTATTTTAATATATTCAATATATTTTGATTTTGAATTTTAACGTATGATTTGAGAGCAAAAGTAGAACTCTTACCTTCCAAAACCCCCTGCCCCAGGCTTCTATTCCACTTCCAAGGATTTAGCGGAGAGGAAGTCCTTTAATATTTAGACACAAGAAAATTCAACCAGATACAGCTTATCAAAAGCAACAAGTAACTCTAACAGTATGGTCTGAAGGTGACAATTATGATCTTGCACCTATTCCAGCTTCTATTCAGGCTTCTATTCCACTTCTATTGATTTAGCGGAGAGGAAGTAGAATTGTGCCTCGTTTGAACTGGAATCATGCTTTGACTTGAAATCTATGGGATCACACTTCTAAGCCTCACCCATAATCCCTCAAAAATCCCCCCCACTGCAAACTTTTAGTGCAATGGTAAGCACAAGGTGACTTCTTTGGAAGAACAAAGTGACTTTATCCGATCTCCAACATCACCAACTCCGTCAAAACTTTATTAGAAAGGTATACCTGTTTTTTTGCTACTACAAGCATGAAATTTATGGGTCAATTGAGTTGGATCTATGGAAAAGAAGGATATTTATTTTCAGAGTCGTGCACTCCTTCTGCACTAAAAGGAGGGATTTTTGGAAGATTCTAAGCTAACGTATTTTCTACAATAAATATCTGTTAAAATTTTAGCTGGAATTTGGTTAAAATATTGCAAATATCAAAGAGACTTCCCCAGAGAACTAACCACCGGCTTTTTTTTTGTCTAGAGGTTAGCCTATTCCGAAGCTTGAAAAGTCTGTGATTCGACTGACGATAAAAATGTGAACTCTGCTGCTAATTTCAGTGGTCAATAATTTCCTTCAATGATTTATTTGCATTTCAGACCACTATGTCTAACGGTGCTGGTCACTTTGTACAACCGCCTACTTTTGGAGCAAGGAATAATGCCCTTCGTATCCTCATCCACGAGTTATTGAGAGGAGATCCTGATGCTCTGAGGGTAAATTTCTTATTGATTATTTTCCTTTTATTTTCTTTTAATTTTTTATGTATTTTTTCTTTACCTTTCAATTTTATTTTTAGTCTAAATTTTCTTTTCATTATTTTTCCATCATAATCTTTCTTTCAATCTTTTGTCCTTTCTTCCCAAATCATAGTATCTTTTCACTATAAATTATCTTTTCATTGTTTTATTATTCACTATTTACTATTTTGTTATTCATTATTTTCCATTTCACTATCTCGGTTCTTAAATTTTTTAAACAAGGGGCTTCTAACTAGGAATACACTAGTCTCTGGGGGCAGAAAAATTGCCAAAAGTAATATTTGGGAGTGAGAAAAAAAGTGCCCCCCATGCTAAAATAGTGACTTTCCTGGTTTTACAAGCCCATATATTTTCAAAATTATAATAATTCAAGCCATATTAGTAATTAGAGAACTATATTAGAGAACATTAATCGAAATTATAATAATTCAAGCTATATTAGTAATTATAACACCCCTTGTTACCCTCCCTTCTTCAACCTTTGGAACAGAGTTCTCTAATACTTTGATTTTACTTTTAATAAATTTTGATATATTTTAATATAATTAATATATTTTGATTTTGAACTTTACTGTATAATTTGAGAGCAATAGTAGAACTCTGATCTTCCAAAACCCCCTGCCCCAGGCTTCTATTCCACTTGCAATGTTTAAGCTGAGAGGAAGCTGAATCGTGCTTCGTTTGAATTTGGACCAAGAAAACTAAATGGAGGGATTTTAGAAAGATTTAGAGCCAATGTATTTTCTACACAGTATATCTGTTTAAATTTTAGCTGGAATTTGGTTTAAAAAATTGCAAATATCATGGAGACTTCCCCAGAGAACTACCCTCCGGCTTTGTTTTTGTCTAGAAGTTAGCCTATTCCAAAGTTTGAAAAAGTTTGAAAACTGAAAACTTCAACTGACGATAAAGCTGTGAACTCTGCTACCAATTTCAGTGGTCCCAGAATATCGTTTCAGGCTTCATTCAAACAGAAATTAAAAGTTCTATCCCATATTTCAGTGAACAAAAAATTGGAGGACAACTAGTTTTCCTTCCTCACCCCTAGTTACCCTTCCTTCCTTAACCTGTAGAATAGAGTTCTCAGATACGCTGAGTATGATGATGTGCTTTTCATTAAAATTTATTGACTTTCGGGGATATTTCCCGCTTCTTTTTTTTGAAAATAAGTAATTTTTTTCAGGCTCGTAACCATTGAAAGTTAAGACTAAAGTTAATGAAACTTATCTATTTAAAATCAGCAAAAAAAACTGATTGTTTTGATTTAGCTTTCGGTATAATTTTTTTTTTTTAGTATCGTTTACTGTTGAGCTGGGTCACCCCTTACTTACAGTTCGGTATAAAGAACTTTCTGATATTTTGGAAATCCTGAAAATTTGAATGCAACGTAAACACATTTGAAAATTCTATAAGCTTTGAGTTAGATTTGCAATTTTTTAGAAGAATGGGAGATATAGGCTTTAGGTTTCTTTGCTTTTAGATTTTTTTTCTCTTCTTTTTAAAGGTAAAAAAATGACACTATATAGTTGAATATTGTGTCTTCATTTTGGTAAATATAATTTAAATTATGTGGATAATACTTTGGACATATATTTTGAAATCAAGGGCGTATCCAGGAAATAAGGATTTACCAGGTATGAATATCTGGTGGATTTTTGTATTGCTCTTAAAAACATAACGACAAAACACTTAAACGAATTTTGCAGCGTTAAAAATGTAAATAAATTATAATCCCCCGCTCGGACCGAAATCCTGCAAATCTCTTTGTCTTAGATATTATTTATATCAATCTTAGCTACTCTTCCCTACCTACTGTGAGGTAAATACTCCTCTCTCCCTAAATGATACTTGAAGATTCTTCCTTATTTTCAAAAAAATTGGACAAAGAGTACAACTTGCACTCTTTTGTCTGGTAATGATCTAATCTGTAATAACAATTGAAGGGGGTCCCTCCTATTTTTTTATGTCCCTCCCTAGATTCTGGAGAAAACTCTTCGGGGATATTTTCATTGAAATTTTTTTATTTTGTATTTAATTGAAAAACGATAATTACCCCTCCCTCAGACATTGAAAAATGCCCCCACTCCAAATTTTTGTGACTTTACTCCACTGGGTGTAATGACTATAATACAGAAAGAATCTGCAAAATTTCATATTATATGAAATTCAAACTTTGCTTATCTGGAAACCAAATTACAGGCTTAGTCTGTTTAACAATATAAACCCTTATCTATTACAATTAACATTTTTAGCTTATAGAGCTCAGAGGCACAACTATTAGGCATAAATGTTTCATATTTCAAACTTTTATAAGTAACAAAAAACAAAACAACAGTCTTTTCAGGAAGGCAGAAAAACTGTTGGGCAGCCATAACAGAACATTAGCTTACAAAGGACTAAACATTTGTTTCACTAACACCGGGGTTTTTTAAACTAGTAATTCAAATAGAATATCAAATAAATAACAAAGAACTGCTATATTTAAGTGAAACTAACTCTATTTACAGCTAACTAACGTGCCCAATAGAATTGCTAAATTATTGTGCCCATGCCCACACCGTAGAGATGGAATTGTACCCTTTCACTTAAAGGGGGGGGGGGTCATGTTCACCCTTTTAACCGCAAAAGTCAACTCGATAAAGCATTTTTAGATTTTTCATCAGAAAAACCATTCATTCTCCTAGTCTGCTTAATTTTTGAAACAAACAACAAAGGAAAACATCTAGTTAATCTTCTCTCATCTCTCTCTCTCTCTCTCTCTCTCTCTATCTCTCTCTCTCTCTCTCTCTCTCTCTCTCTCTCTCTCTGTTATTTCTTTTGTTTTGTATAACGCCATGCTCCTTTCGATATTTTGTCAGGTATGTTGCTTATTTGCGTAATGACTACACTAATTTCATCTTTTCGAAATCATAGTAATTCAAGCTATATTAGTAATTGTCATAAAAGTAATTAAATGTAAATATGATTATATAGGCATCCCTGTATCATTAGCAATTAGACTGTATACTGTGTAGCTTAGATTATTCTGTATTAGTTTGGTATTGTGTCAAATAATAGTGAATTCTGTCTCACTTAAACTGTTTTTTTTTGTATATTTTTATTTCTTAATATTATATGTTAGAATTTAAGGCGTATTCTGCCGCTCAATTTTCAAACAAACAATATAAAATAAGAGACTTTTTAATTTAGCATAATTGTCTGAAATGTTTTTGTTTTCAATTTATCAACTAACATCCTTACAGTAAATATATATATATATTAGGTTTTTGATTAGAATTGGATACAAATTTTATTATAGTTACCTTTAAAGAAGTTACAACCCTTTCCTTTTCTAATTTCTAATTCCCTTACTGCGTTCTTCCAAATGATTTCCCTTTATTAAAAAGGTGACTAAATTTTTAGCTTTTATTTGTTTTTTTTCTAATATTTTCTATGAAAAAATTTTCGATTTAATTCTATATTTTTTATTTTTTGCTTCTATCAACATAATAATTTTCTATCTATTTCAATATTCACAAGCTTTTATCTCATTATTATTTATATCAGGCCTTATCCTTGTAATAATTCTACGATTAATGTAAGAACAGGCCCATATGTTTTGGTGGATTCGTGTGGATTTTTAAGAATGTCTAGAAAGTCGAGCTGGTTCGTGGTTAGTCTGATATTAGTTGTGCCTAGACAGAAATCTCCAGCCTCCCCCCCCCACACTCCTTTACAATGTTAAGGAGATGCACATATACCTATGTTTTAGTGTAAAGCTACGTCAAATAGAACCAATGATCGTGGGGTAAGCTCCCAAAAATATCTTGTAAACTATTGCTCTTAAAGATATTTAGATTTAGAATAAAAACTCGGTTGTATAATTTAATGATTGATAATTACAAATGTAGAGCTAGGTCCAGCATTGTTTTATTTTTTGTAGAGAATCTAAAGTCGGCATTTCCGTATTAATTTATATGATTTTTGAAGATAAATTATCAGCTTCTTCAGCAATTCGAAAGAAGCATCTAAATGTAAACTGCGTCTTTCAAATAATGGAGAGGTTAGGCTCAAACCACTTAAACTTAGCTCACAAGGTAAGCATTTCAGATAAGAAACACATTTAAACATCTTCTTTTCACTTTAGTAATTTGCAGTCTTTTGTGAGAGCTTGCTCTGAGGTGATGTTATCTTTATGCTTCTTATGGATGAGGGTTAATTTTAGACTGTGTAATTAACTTTTTGGATGGAATTCCCTCAAATTTTATTGGGCACGCTTTGGCTGGTTTTCGTATATTGCCGTAAGAAAGTAAGTAATGTCAAAAGTAAAACCATTGATCTGATCAAATATCCAGGATTTTTGTCAAAATCTGATGGATTATAAGTCTCAGTCATCAATTGAATTACTGGTACATAAAATAACCTAATCTAGCCTTACCTTTCTATACATCATTGGATGGCTCTTAGACATGCAGAACGGTCAAAATATTGCTATATCGGTAAATTGAGTTTAATGAACCGAATTATATTGTAAGATATACCAATTTTTATGTCTCAATTTACAGATAAATAAAAAAAAATGATTTTCTTTTAAAATGGAAGTAAGGAGTGACATTAAAACTTAAAACGAACAGAAATTAGTCCGTATATGAAAGGGACAGTCCCCTCTTCAATGCCTAGCTCTTTACGCTGAAATTTGACAATTGTCATAACTCTAATTTTTAAAAGAATAAAAAATTAAAGCGTAAATAGAGAGGCCTTGAGGAGAGGGCTGCCCCTCTAATATCTGGAAAAATTTATGATCTTAATAATTTATAAGTTTCAATTTTGCGTCGTGCAATCACTTATTTCTTCTCTTTTTTTTATTTATGGACGTTTTTTAACTAATGCAGGTTTGAATTTGGCTCACCTTGTCCATTTTTGACAAGTTTTGGGCTATAATTTGAAACTCTATAAGTTTAATTATGCAATAAATATTAATAGGAGTTACCATTTACTCAATCGGCTTCAAATGGTGATTCTTCCTCCCTTGGTATTTTTTTTAAACTTGTTTTGAAATTTTCGGTTACTATGTGGTGGAGTTCGTTCTTTACGAAAGTTATTAGGTTCCATTCAATAATTTATTTGCATTTCAGACTCATACGCCTAACGGTGCTGGTCACTTTGTACAACCGCCTTCTTTTGGAGCCAGGAATAATGCCCTTCGTATCGTCATCCAAGAGCTATTGAGAGGAGATCCTGATGCTCTGAGGGTAAATCTCCTATTAAATATTTTCCATTCACCTTCTTTTAAACGTTTATCTATTCGTACTTTACCTTTTAATTTTCTTTTTATTTTAAGTTTTCTTTTTCATTATTTTCCCATCATAATCTTTCTTTGAATCGTTTGTCTTTTCTTCCATAATCATATTATTTTTTCACTATGAATTACCTTTTTATTGTTTTATTATTCACTACTTACTATTTTGTTATTCATTATTTTCCATTTCATTATCACAAGGGGCTTCTAACTGGGAGTACCCCTGTCTCTGGGTGCAGAAGAATTGTCAAAATTAATATTTGGGAGGGAGAAAAAAAGTGCCCCCCATGCTATAATAGCGACTTTCCTTGTTTTACAAGCCTATATATTTTCGAATTTATAACAATTCAAGCTATATTAGTAGTTAAAGAACTATATTAGAGAACGTTATACACAATTATAATAATTCACGCTATATTAGTAATTAGAGAACCCCTAGTTACTCTCCTTACCTCAACCTGTGGAACAGAGTTCTCTAAAACTTCGATTTTAGTTTTAATATATTTTGATATATTTTAATATATTTAATATATTTTAATTTTGAATTTTAACGTATGATTTGAATGAAAAAGTAGAACTCTGACCTTCCCAAACCCTCTGCCCCAGGCTTCTATTCCACTTCTAATGTTTTAGCGAATAGGAAGTCGCATTGTGCCTCGTTTGAAATAGAATCATACTCTGCAATGTAACATTATTCCAAATTATTCGAAATTATAATAATTCACGCTATATTAGTAATTAGAGAACCGCTAGTTACCCTCCCTTCCTCAACCTGAGGAACAGAGTTCCTCATCTTTATTCCTTTCATCTTCTTTTAAACTTTTGTCTATTCTTTCTTTACCTTTCAATTTTCTTTTTATTTTAAATTTTCTTTTCATTATTTTCCCATCATAATCTTTCTTTCAATCTTTTGTCTTTTCTTCCATGATCGTATTATTTTTTCACTATGAATTACCTTTTTATTGTTTTATTATTTACTACTTACTCTTTTATTATTCATTATTTTCCATTTCATTATCGCAAGGGGCTTCTAACTGGGAGTACACCTGTCTCTGGGGGCAGAAGCATTGCCAAAAGTAATATTTGGGAGTGAGAAACAAAGGGTCCCCCATGCTAAAATAGTGACTTTCCTTGTTTTACAAGCCCATATATTTTCGAAATTATAATAATTCAAGCTATATTAGTAGTTAAAGAACTATATTAGAGAACATTATTCGAAATTATAATAATTCATGCTATATTAGTAATTAGAGAACCCCTAGTTACCCTCCCTTCCTCAACCTGAGGAACAGAGTTCTCTAATACTTTGATTTTACTTTTAATATGTTTTGTTGTATTTTAAATATATCTAATATATTTTGGTTTTGAATTTTAACGTATGATTTGAGAGAAAAATGGAACTCTTACCTTCCAAAACTCTCTGCTCCAGGCTTCTATTCCACTTCCAATGTTTTAGCGGAGAGGAAGTCGAATTGTGCCTAGTTTGAACTGGATCCATACTTTGACTTGAAATCTATGGGATCACACTTCTAAACCTAGCCCACAATCCCTCAAAAATCCCCCCATTGCCAACTTCTAGTGCAATAGTAGGCACAAGTTGACTTCTTTGGTAAAACAAAGTGGGTCTTTCGGATCTCCAACACCACCAACACCATCAAAATTTGATTAGAAAGGTACACCTGTTTTTTCTTTGTTACTACAAGCATGAAATTTATGGGTCAATTGACTTGGATCTATTGAAAAGAAGGACATTTATTTTTAGAGTCGTGCACCCCTTCTCCAACTTGGACCAAGAAAACTAAAAGGAGGGATTTTTGGAAGATTTAGAGCCCACGTATTTTCTATACAAAATATATGTTTAAATTTTAGCTGGAGTTTGGATTACATATTTCAAATATCAAGGAGACTTCCCCAGAGAACTACCCTACGGCTTTTTTTTTGTCTAGAAGTTAGCCTATTCTGTAGCCTATTCTCATATCCGGAATAATTTATGATCTTTAAGTTTAAATTTCGCTTCTTGCTATAGTTATTTCTTCTCTTTTTTTAATTTCTGAACGTTTTTTAGCTGATTCTGGTTTGAATTTGGCTCACCTCGTCTATTTTTGAAGAACTACCAAGTGATTCTTCTTCCCTTGGTAGTTTTTTTTCAGAACCTGTTTTGAAATTTTCGTTTAATATGTGGTGGGGTTCGTTCTTTACGAACTCTTAAAGAGTTCTTTAACTCGTTCTTTAAGTTTTAATTTGGCTTCCTGCTGTCAGTTAATTCTTTTCTTTTTTTATTTTCTGAATGTTTTTTAACTAATGCAGGTTTGAATTTGGCTCAACTGGTCTATTTTTGACGAGTTTTGGGCTATAATTCGAAACTCTATAAATTTACTTATGCAATAAATATTAATAACAGTTGCCATTTACTCAATCGGCTTTAAATGGTGATTCTTCCTCACTTGGTAGTTTTTTTTTCAAAACTTGTTTTGAAATTTTTGGTTACTATGTCGTAGAGTTCGTTCTTTACGAAGGTTATTAGGTTCCACCCAATGATTTATTTGCATTTCAGACTAATATTTTTAACGGTGCTGGTCACTTTGTACAACCGCCTTCTTTTGAAGCCAGAAATAATGCCCTTCGTATCCTCATCCACGAACTATTGGGAGGAGAAGCTGATTTTCTGAGGGTAATTTCCTATTAATTATTTTCCTTTCATTTTCTTTTAATCTTTTATCTATTCTTTCTTTACCTTTCAATTATCTTTTTATTCGAAATTTTCTTTTCATTATTTTCTCATCATAATCTTTCTTTCAATGTTTTGTCTTTTCTTCTATAATCATATTATCTTTACGCTATGAATTTATTTATATTTTAATATATTTAATATATTTTGATTTTGAATTTTAATGTAGGATTTGAGAGCAAAAGTAGAACTCTGACCTTCTCAAAACCCCCTGCCCCAGGCCTCTATTCCACTTCCAATGTTTTAGCGGAGAGGAAGTCGAATTGTGCCTCTTTTGAACTAGAATCATACTTTGACTTGAAATCTATGGGATCACACTTCTAAACCTAACCAATAATCCCTCAAAAGTCCCCCCACTGCCAACTTTTAATGCAATAGCAAGCACAAGGTGACTTCTTTGGAAGAACAAAGTGGGTTTGTAGGATCTCCAACACCACCTACACCGTCAAAATGTCATTAGAAAGGGACACCTGTTTTTTTGCTACTACAAGCATAAAAGTTATGGGTAAATTAACTTGGATTTATGGAAAAGACGGACACTTATTTTTAGAGTCGTGTATCCCTTCTCTAACTTGGTCCAAGAAAATTAAAAGGGGGGATTTTTGGAAGATTTAGATCCCGTGTTGTTTTTTATACGAAATATCTGTTTAAATTTTAGCTGGAATTTTGTTTACATATTGCAAAAATCAAGGAGACTTCCCCAGAGAACTACCCTCCCGTTTGTTTTTTTTTTTGTCTAGAAGCTAGCCTATTCCGAAGTTTGAATACTCTGTGATTCGACTGACGATAAAGCTGTGAACTCTGCTACTAATTTCAGTGGTCCTAGAATATCGTTTCAGACTTCACTCAAGCAGAAATTAAAAGTTCCATTCCCATATTTTAGTGAACAAAAAAATTGGAGGACAACTAGTTTTCCTTCTTCGCCTCTGGTTACCCTTCGTTCTTTAACTTGTAGAACAGAGTTCTCTATTTTTCTGATGGTGTGCTGAATCTGATGGTGTGCTTGTCATTAAGATTTGTTGACTTTTAGGGAGTGTTTCCCGCTTTTTTTTGAAAAAAGCAAAAATTTTCTCAGGTTCGTAACCTTTGAAAGTTAAGACTAGCCTCAATGAAACCTATCCATTTAAAATCAGCATAAAAACATG